>NC_048311.1:28939494-29033682 GCF_013100865.1 Trachemys scripta elegans
TTGCTGGAAGGGTTGTGGGGGGCAGTGAGGCCAGGGGATGCTGGGGGGGGGGGAGGTGCTGGGGTGGCAGGGGATGCTGAGAGGATTGTGGGGGGGCAGGGGATGCTGAGTGGATTGTGTGGGGTGCCGTGAGGCCAGGGGATGCTGGGAGGGGGGCAGGGGATGTTGGGAGGGTGGGGGGGAGGAGGAGCTGGGAGGGTTGTGGGGGAGGCAGGGGGTGCTGTGGAGGTCAAGGAATGCTGGGAGGGGAGCGAGAGGGATGCTGGGTGTGTTGTGGGGGGCGGTGGGATGCTGGGAGAGGTGTGGGAGACATGCTGTGGGGGCAAGGGGCAATGCTGGGAGGGGTGTATGATTGGGAGGTGCTGGGGGTGTGTGTGGGCCACTATGAGGGGCGAGAGGTTGCCAGCCTTGGTTGGACATTCCTGGAGGTTTCATCAGATGACCTAATCTTTAATTCCTGGAGACTCCAGGACAATCTCAGAGGGTTGGCAACCCTAACTAGGGGGATGCTGAGACTGATGTGTGGGACATGCAATGTGGGTTGTACACACTGTGTGGCTGTAGTGGAATGTAATGGGGTCTGTGTGGGGAAGTAATTGGGGTTGCTGTGGGGTGTGTGGTTATGGGATTAGGGTATGTATTTGGAGGTGTGAGGTGGATTCTGTACTAACCCCATGCACCCTGGGATAGGATGTGTAGGCATGAGGGATGAATTTCAGTGTCCCCCTTTGAGGTCTGAACAACACAAACAAAAAAATAGTCCCTCTTCTCTGCATCTGATTCTTTTGTTTTTCTCATTGCTGTTTTTTAAATGAGAAAAACAAAAGTATGTTAAAATAAAATACACTCTTTGTGCACAATGGACTGGAACTAATTGTATCAACATTGTTCCCTCAAAAATCTCCTCAATCCTGCCTAATACTTTTTGTAACACATTGTTAGGAGAATGAAAATATCATCTATAAAATCTCCTTTCTCATAAATTTACATATATGTTTATATTATGTTCTACTCTTAATTATTGAGTCTACTTTATATTTCCTATTGCACCCTGCAGTGCAGGCACAATTGTTATCAAAGCCATCTTAATACTTAGCAATCTAGCATTCTGACCCAGAGTCCGCTAATCACAGATGAAGATACAGGGAGAAGCAAGAGATGAGATAGCAAGATACTATCCTAAGTGGTGGATGATTAACAGAAATCTTCTTATGGGGGAGAAAATTGGCATCAATTTGTATGATACTGATAAGTGCTTCACCCACTGCATAATGATGAATTGTTTGTGGGGTTTTTTTTTGTTTTTTGTCACATGCCTTTTGTTCAGTCAGTTACTGCTAGCATTGCCTAAGCTTACAGAAGAAACAGCTTCCTGGTCTTGATTCTCCTACATCAGCATAAATCTGTTGAAGTCAGCTGAGGGAGTTGCACTGTGTTTTTGTTTTTTGTTTTTTACACTGGAGCAAGTGAGATCAGAATCAGTTCTAAAGATCTTGTTGGAGTGGGAGCCACTAGACCAGTGATTCTCAAACTTTTGTACTGGTGACCCCTTTCACATAACAAGCCTCTGAGTGCAACCCCCCATATAAATTAAAAACACTTTTTTAATATATTTAACACCATTATAAATGCTGGAGGCAAAGCAGGGTTTGGGGTGGAGGCTGACAGCTCGCGACCCCCCAGGTAATAACCTCACGACCCCCTGAGGGGTCCCGACCCTCAGTTTGAAAACCCCTGCACTAGAATGACATAGTAGCAAAAGGGATTTTTTAAAACAGAGAATGAAGTGAGGGAATGACATAATACATAGAACTAGACTGGGAATTGTGAGTTTGCAGCAAAACTTTCCCATGTTGGTCACTTCCCCCTCCCCTCCAAAAAGCAGAAGCTGCTTGTGTGTTTGGGGGCTGGGTATGGAAATTGTAGGGAAAAGAGGAAGCTAAAAGGCCTGTGCCTCAGCAATCCTGGCTGGTTAGCTAGCAATAGGCTGTGGAAAACAGCTTGTTAGCTTACCAACACCTCAGAAAAGGAATGAGAGGCTGGGGGTCATCAGGTGGTGGTAGAGGAAGGAAGGAAGCTGTTTAGAATACATGCTAGGTATGAAACCAGGATTTTATAAATGCTTTTGGTCTTTTCTCTCTTTCAGATGAAGGTAATTAAACATTCTGAGCAGATCCTGAAGACAGCATTGATCTCCAAGAGCACACAGCTTGTGAAGCTGTATGAGAATCTTGAGTCTAGGGAGAAGTGTTTGCTGAATGAAGCGTTTCAGCCAGACAGTGTTCTCTTCAGACCCATCACTCTTCATTCGGAGTCAGACTGGATCTCCTCACACCCTGAGCCCACCCAGGACTTTGAACAGTTTTATAATGATCCTTACAGAAGCAGACCGACATCTCAGAAAAGTGCCATTTATGTACAGCCCATTGGTAATGTCTAACTGTGATCGCTGAACCAAGCCATCTGTGTCTTTAATATGCCTGTTCCATTAAATATGAACTAATTAGGTTATATGTTCCAATTTTCAAATAAAAAGACTTTATAGTAGATCTCAGACAAAGTGGTCTAGTGGTTAGAGCAGGGGACTTGGGAGTCAGGACTCCTGGGTTTTATTCCTGATTCAGACATTCAGCTATGGTGTTATGGAAAATTCACTAAAGTCCTGATCCGGCAAGCGCTTATGGATGTGCTTAACTTTACTCATCCGAGTAGACCTATTAGAGTCAATGGAACTGAGTCATGTGAGTAGAGGTAAACTCGTCCATAAATACTTGTAGGATTAGGCCTTTTTGTGCCTCAGTTTACCCATGTTCAAAATGGTGAATATTTAATTAAGCATTACTGGAGTGTTGTGAAGCTTAATCAATGTTTACAATGTGCTTTGATTTCTTTGGATGAAAGGTGCTATAGAAATGCAAATTACTGTTGTTTAATATTTTTTTTTCTGTAGTGTGTTGCATAGAGACATGTCATCGAGGATTACAGTAAATAATATAGATGGATTTACGTCATATTTCCTGGTAGCTTTCACAGTTTTTGATTAACTTGTGTATAAAATTGTGTTTTTTAAGAAAAACAGGAACAGTCATAATCTTGGGAAAGGAAACCCATTGAAGGTAAAAACAAACCAACAAACAAATACAATATGCTAAATCTCAGTCCTTCAGTTTCCCTACTCCATCCATATTTGATCAGTGTTTATGGGAGTTGCCATTACTCTTAAAGCTGAAATTTTAATTACAGTTATGAGTAATGGATTCACTATTGCAGTCTACAGCACTGACGTCAGTTTCTGTGTTGCCTCTTGTGGGTAGCATTGTATTGTTTGGTTGTTTTTAATATCCAGTATCTCAGCACTTAACAGTGATAAACAATGCCCTTATTTAAAAAACAAACAAACCTCCCGCTTCATTACTGTACAATAATCATCCCAAACATGGCTGTATCATTGTTATGAGCTGTAGTACCTTGGAGTATTGCAGGAGAATTTTGTTTTTAGGCTAAGGGAATAGAAGTTAATAAAATAAAGAGAGGCTTTCTTGGAATTGCATGGAAATGGTGAAAGGTTACAATTGTGTTTGTGCCGTGTTCTATAATATTGCTCATATTTTCTTTTTATAACTTGGGGTAAATGTGATGTTCATTAACAAACATGAAATAAGAGGGAATATTCTTTTTGGGGGATTTAAAAAAAATGAGTTGATTGAATGAACAGCCATAGCAGGATTATAACCTGATGTTATTTTGGACTGCGTATATAGGTTCTTTTGGGGACACCAAAGTTAGTACGGAGGATTATATGAAATGGTTGAAGGATTACTGTGAAGCCTTTTACTATGGCCTATCTGTAAAAATCCTGGAGCCGGTTCCTGTTTCACACACAAGTTGTGCTTTTCGAGTGAATGAGTACACATGCAATCTACAGATTCATGCAGGTATGTAGGGAGGAGGAGAACGGCATCAAATTCAGAACCACCTCATTGCTAAAAGATTGGGATAATAAAGAAATGAAAACTGAGTTTCTTGACACTCTAAGTCGGGGTGTTGTGATGATAAATACATTAAAGATTGTGAGGTGTTCAGATACAACAGTATGGGGGGGTTATATCAGTGCCGTAGGCAGACACAGAAAAGGATGGATAACTTCAGATTCTTTGTCAGCAGCTCACCAGAATCTCCAGTCATGATGTGACCTACAGTGTAGTGGAGAAGTGTGGCTTAGTTGTTTGAGCATAAGTCTAGGGCCTGGTCCACACTAACCCCCCCACTTCGAACTAAGATACGCAACTTCAGCTATGTGAATAACGTAGCTGAAGTCGAAGTACCTTAGTTCGAACTTACCACGGGTCTAGACGCGGCAGGCAGGCTCCCCCGTCAACTCTGCGTACTCCTCTCGCGGAGCAGGAGTACCGGTGTCGACGGCGAGCACTTCCGGGATCGATTTATCGCGTCTAGACAAGACGCTATAAATCGAACCCAGAAGTTCGATTGCTTACCGCCAGACCTGAAGGTAAGTATAGACCTACCCTAGGACTCAGTAATGCAAGATCCTAATCCCAGCTGTGGTTTCAGACCTGATTCTGCAACCTTTATTCATGTGAGTAGTTCCGTTGCCATCAGTGGCGTTATTCATTCAAGTCAGAGCATCCGCATCAGGCTTCACAAAAGCAGCTGTGTCATTTGGTTACAGCAATAGAACACATGCCTGGTCGTGCATTCAGGCTTGATCACTAAGTTCTCTAAACTAACCAAATGCTCAGCTAGCCAAGTCGTTTTCTCTTGAACGTTAGTTATTTAAAACTAAAGCAAATGTATTGTATGAATCTAAAGATCAAATAGATGTCCAGCTAGTTAAAACTGAGATACATTTTCTTTGGATACTGCCATGAAATCACTTGATGATTACCTATTCATAGAGGTTTTTTTTAAGGTCAGGCTTGACAAAGCCCTGGCTGGGATGATTTAGTTGGGAATTGGCCCTGCTTTGAGCAGGAGGTTGGACTAGATGACCTCCTGGGGTCCCTTCCAACCCTGATATTCTGTGATTCCCTCTGAAGCATCTGGCATTGGCAACTGTCGGAAGACGAGATAGTGGGCTAGACGGACCTTTGGTCTGACCAGTATGGCCTTTCTTCTGTTTCTAATGTTATCTTTTTTGACCCTTAGAATGTCAGTCATGGTGGTGATTTTTGTGATGTGACTACTAGAAACTTTCCTGAGACCACCAAGTGTTCCTCTGACTTTTAGGACATTTAACCTGCAATAGATTCAAGCATCTACCTTTATTAAGCATCCTGACCACTCTTGTAAAACAATAATTCACTGCATTGAATAGAAAAATATTATCTACCCTAAGGGCTTGTCTAGGCTTATTGCTTTGCCAAAGCTCACTATGAAACTTTCAGTGCCCTTTAGCAGGGTCCACGTGGCAACTTAATGCACAGCAAGCTAGTGTACTGTAGCTTTCTGTGCACTAATATAGTGTGTTGACAAGCCCCGATTCATCCTGATACCAATCCTGCAAGCAGAACTCCCATTGGAAATTCTGTGTATGGAGGGTTTTTATAGGATCTGACCACATGTTAGCAGCATTAATGGCTCCAGTTTGATAATGTGGCTGGACCCCTACATCGCATAATCCAGTACTCCAGTATCCCTTTCAGGAGTCTGATTTGTCTTGTGTACTCCAAAGTTACACCTCACTTAAAAACTACTTGCTTACAAAATCAGACGTAAAAATACAAAAGTGGCACAGCACTCTATTGTTGAAAAATTGCTTACTTTCTCATTTTTACCCTATAATTATAAAGTAAATCAATTGGAATATAAATATTGTATATAGAGCAGTACAAACAAGTCATTGTCAGTATGAAATTTTAGTTTGTAGTGACTTTGCTACTGCTTTTTATGTAGCCTATTGGAAAACTAGGCAAATATCTAGGTGGGTTGATGTACCCCCAACAACACCTCTGAATACCCACCTGGTTGAGAACCATTGGCATAATCCTATGACTGCTTTCACAGGTTTCCTCTGTGGTGACTCATGCTTCTTTTGAAGGGAGTTTTTTTTCTGTTTATACAGGGGACCTCTTGAAATACCTAAAGAAGAAAAAGCCAGAAGATGCTTTCTGTATTGTTGGGATAACAATGATCGATCTTTATCCAAGGGAGTCCTGGAATTTTGTCTTTGGCCAAGCCTCTTTGACAGAAGGTATTGTGCCCGGAGTATATCAGTGGAGAAAACTAAAATGACTCCAAAATGCTAGGAATCAATTTACTATTAAAATGTGTATAAAATATGATAGATATGGGAAACGTGAATTAAACTGATATATAATTTATGGGTATATAATTTTAAAAATAGTGTGTGATATTGTTCCAACTCATACAGTTCAAAGTCACTACATTCGAAAGACAGTCAAAAAGTAAGAAACAGTTTTGATTGATCTGCTGTTAAAAGAAAAATCCCTAAAACTTTGTTCATAACTTCAAATATGTTTCCCTTTCTATACCGAATCTTGTTGGATTAGTTCACGGCCCTAAAGGGGATTTTTTGGTTGACACAGTTGGGTTGGTGTTGGTTTCTCTTTGTTTGTTTAGAGAGTTACAGAAGTGCCAAAGAAATTGAGTTCACATTTTCAAGATGTCATTTTTCATACTCTGGTAAGTAAGCAGTGCATTTTGCTTTTTAAAACAAAATCTTATGCAAATAAAGAAGGCTTTGCTGCCCAAAGAACTTAAACCCAGCTCACAACATGTCAACGTCTGTCCAAATCACCTATTTTTCTTTGATTCCTTACTGCCACAAGCAGAGTGTGGGCTGAAAAAGAACAGCCAAAATTAGTGAGTTGCTGCTACAAAGACTCTGAGGACCTTCTGCAACACCAAAACCCCTTGGCAAAGGGTCCCCTGTTCTTTGCAGACAACTCTCACCTCAGACAAACCCAGTACACCAAACATTGTACAGGATATTTATCCATAAAGAGAAACGTAAGCTATCTACAGAAGACTCATAACTTGTCAAGATTCATAATCATTGTGAAATGTATGTATGGGATGGATATATATGAAATGAGAGAGCAAATGCTTTATGACTTGCAGTAAAAATTAGTCACTGGGGTTAATGCCTGTTCCAGGATGGGGGAGTTGTCACCCCTTGCTGTTTAGCTGAGGATGCAATGCAAGGCTCAGTTTAGCTTTGTGCAATAGTAAGACTTTGAATGGGAAACCATCAGAGCCAACTGCAAACAATCGAAACCACTTGAAGATAAAAAAAGGGACTTTACAACAAGACAGGGGTTTGCCCTGTCTCTGAATAGGAACAAACAGTTGGTTTCAGTATAACAGGAGGAAAGACCCTCTGGATCGATTCACTAAGGAAACCCCTTGTGGAACGAGGGTGTTTTCATGCATGTTTGCATCATGTTTCTTGGTAAACCAGACAGCTCTGCAATAGCTCAGTGATTTGAACATTGTCCTGCTAAACCCTGGGTTGGGAGTTCAATCCTTGAGGGAGCCATTTAGAGATCTGGGGCAAAAATCTGTCTGGGGATTGGTCCTGCTTTGAGCAGGGGGTTGGACTAGATGACCTCCTGAGGTCCCTTCCAACCCTGATATTCTATGATTCTATGGTAACAGACTGACCTTTGTGGGGAAAACCTACTTTATTTGGTAGGAAAGATATTTATTAATAAATATAGACCCAAGTTCACATTTTGTGATTCTGTTTTGCACTGTAACCATATGTTTCCACTGCTCTCTTGTTTCTAGTTAAATCTTTATTCTTTCTTACAATAAAACAATACTAGCTTTATTTCAGTGCTCACAAGGACTGTGTGGTTTACAGGAGCGGTGGGTTAAGATAAAACTGGAATACACTACTCCTTTGGGAGCAGAGGATCTGGGATTTCTGTGAGTTGCCAGTGTCATAGGAGAATGATCCAAAGGAACTTGGGGACGGGGGGGAGCACCTATTGTTCACCTGCAAGGGGAAGTTAGGGCTGGCATAGTCCAGAGGAGAGGGCTTGAGTGGCTGAAAGGCTGATGGTGTTAGAGAGATGATGCCCAGCCAGGCAGTGGCAGGACTTCCTCATGCTGGAGGTAGGGGATAACAAGGGGACTCTCAGTCTTGAGTACACTAAGAACCGTCACACCCTCTATCTAACAGGCTATGATATGGGCGATGTGTTTAAGTAGGTATACTGGAAATAAGAAATATTTTGACAGGTTAGTCACGCAGCAGATGTAATGTTATGTACACTTTTATGTTGTGTACAATTTTAAATGAAAATAACTTTAAAAAAAAATCTTGCAGTCTTACGATCTAGTCTTCCTTGTACTCCTAAATCTCCCGGTCACACAAAATCAGAATTTGGCATTCCCTAGGAGTACTAATTGAGCCTCTAGCTTGTCATAGACTTTCGCTGTTGCAAAAAAACCCAAATGATTGTTAATGTGATTTTTTTTTTTTAATGCATAAAGTCATCATCACATTTAGACTGTTTGGTTTTGAGTCTGGTGTCACTTTACTGTAAAATAGGAGTCAGTACATCAAGGGCAATGGAGTGACTCCTGCATTAGTGAAAGGAAACTCAGGCCCTCTCTGTCCTGATTGCATGTTTGCAGCATGAGTTCACTTCATGGACCACAGCAGCCTTTAGTCTCTGATACCCAAAATCTACACCTCAAAATATTGTTCTTTGGCTTTTTCACCATAAAATAGAGTGCCTGTGGTATTCAAAGCAAAAATATAAAACATTGTCTCATCTTAGCTATTCCAAAAACATGTATGCTTGCCACAATCTGATCAGGCCAGTGACAGGGTAAAATGGTTTGCTTAGCGGCAGGGCTGAGTGGGCATGTGTATTTAACTGCAAGACTGAGTTGGCATAAAAAGCAGTCTTGCCATGGGTCCAATTCTGTACTCCGTTATAATTGGACAGCTGCATTGATTTCCTTGAGGATTGCTGGACAGAAGTGCAAGTAGATTTTGGTCTGACATCTCTCCAAAGCACAGTGTCAGTAGCTCTGTCTGTTTCTCCAGAGTCTGATTGCTAGCAATCAAATCCAGTTTGCATAGGTGCTTCTGATTTGACTCATTCTTCAATTCCCAGCTTATGGGCCTGATACAACAAGCACGCTGTTTGCCAAACTCCCGTAGAAATCAGTGGAATTGCCCTTACTTACACGTGTGGTGAATTTGAAATTTTTTATATGTTGATTCTTTCTTTTGTAATTGAGATTCTAACTTATTTAACAAAATACTGTTTGAAAAGAATCAATTGACTTATCATGTTCACCTGAGAAAAGGTTCACAGTTAAGATTTTGGCCCCGTTATGTATATTTTTAATTTAAACAGTATTTTTCCATTTCAGTGTTGTTGTTTTTTATTTTTATTTCCCCTATATTGGCCAGGTGACTCCAGAAATGAGGAATCTAAATGATCTATGTATCACCTGTGACAAAACCTGGCACAGGCTCCAAGTCAGCAAGGCATGTGACTAAGTTTATGAGTAGCCCAGTGGACTTGAATTAGACTTCTCCCACATTTAAAGTTAGCCCCATACTTAAGTACCTTCCTGAACTAGTCAATACAGCTTAGGGCCAGATTCTGGGAGGTTTTGAATGTGCTCATTTGCCACTGACATCAGTCTCAGGATTGGCCCTAATATGGCTATGATCAAAAACTTGGGAAAACCAAATGTTAGTCAAAATACAAAACAACTCCAAACTAAAACAAAATGAGCAAATGAATAAGACAAAAATAAAACAGGACCAAAACAATGAACCAAATTCTAAATTAAATGCAGGGACCATGCACATAGGCCCAGTACACAAGCTCATCCACTGATATCCAGAGCTGCCTTAAAAGGATGTCAAGTATCAGAGGGGTAGCCGTGTTAGTCTGGATCTGTAAAAAGCAACTAGGACTCTCTGTAGCTTTTTAAAAGGATGTGTTTCCCAGTGCTACTAGACTCCTAACTTCAGAACTGCCTGCCTGCCACAAAATGTGCCTTCAGAGAGCATTTTTATTAGGTGGAGATGACCTCTGAACCCAAAATGAGACAAGTATCGTAAACTAGATTTCTTTAGTTGAAATAGAAACATGAACTTCCAGAGTTGCCTGGAACAGCCCCATCTACCCTTTTAGGTAACTTTTAAAATACTTTTTTAATGATATTTTATAATAGTGCAGTTTTAACACTGAAAAATTAAGCCATGAGTCGGAATCTCTGCATTAAAGTTGAAAGCTCAGCCTTAACTCTAGCCCCTCCTCTTGTGCTTTATAAAGTATGGTCCAATCCTGGGAGATGTTGAGAGACTCTGCAGCCAATGGGAGATGGAGGTGCTCAGGGTCAAGCTTGTACATTGTTTGAGGCAAGGCCTATGTCTTCTGATTGATACAACAAGGCACCCAGCATGCTTTTGGAGGCTGTAAAAGACTCATACAATCTATAATACAGCCTGGAAGAGGTCTTTTTTTTTTTTTTTTAAATGTAAAAATGTCAGCACTGATTTTAATAAAAACTTTATACACACACAGCCTCAAAATACCTCTGAGCTTCAACAAAGCCTGCCGAATTTTAGCCTAAAATAAATTAATTTAAGAAAATAATTATTAATTGAAAAGGAGGGGCTAGAATGGAAGTTGGAATTCCACCTGCACCATAGTGTGTGCTACGTATGCCAGCTATGTGCTGTCTAATGCTGGAATAGCATTTAACAATAGCAATCTGTATTCACGTAGCTGTGCTTCAGAAAGGGCAGAGATTCTAAAAAGGAAGTTGCACCCATTCTATTCAGTAGCTAGGCATAGAGGGTGGGATCCATGAAGGGACTTGGGCGTTACAACACAGCACCTAACTTCTGGCACCTAGAAAATCCAAGAATATCCCTGCCATCCACCAAGCCAAGTGAGGTGCCTAGGCTTCCTCTACAACAACTGGCTAATTAAAATGAATAGATTGGGGAGGCAAAAATCTGTCTAAACCTGATGAAAATATCATAATAAAAACAAGTGTTCTCTGTTCTCTCAGCCTTTCATGAGCAATTTAAACAGATTAACATAAAGTAAAGATCAAGCGTGGCTTCTGGCTTTGTAGTTGGTTGTTTTAATAATTGTTTTTTAATTGCCTGGCAGTATGGATCATTGTGTTTGGTTTCTTCAACAGTGGTCCGTGTATTTGGGACAACATTTGTTTGTGGTTGGTATCCACTCAGATGAATGGTGAATGCGAAGCAAATGCTGTTTGTGGTCAAATTGCAAATTTTTCCATGCGCCGAACAGCTGGTTCAAAGATAAAGATTTGGGGCTTGATTTCCCCATTGCTAAATGTCCCTTTGGCAGTGGTGTAACTCATTTCATCTAATTTCAGTAGAGTTATGCCAACTTTAAAAGTGGAGTAATACATTGGTGACTCAAGGCCAGGGCTGAGACTCTTCTGAAAATTCAGCTAATTGAGTATAAATTCACGTGCCAAAGAAGCCCATATGCAGTTGCTGAAATTAACTAAGAAATAGTGGTAACTCTTCATATTTTCTGTCTATCTCTCTGACATTAAACAATGTCCCATTGTGCACCTTTGTTCATAATCCTGCTTTAGGAGAGAAGTCTGTAATCCCTTATTATACAGTAAATCACCTGATACCATTCCAAATTTGCAAACTCTAAATTTAAAATTTGAGTGAAGTTTGAGACCAGTGTAAAATAATCTGCTGGATTCTTTAACACTTTAACGTTCTCCACAAACTTCAAATAATGTTGTAAAAACAATATTTTACATGCAGCGCCAGGGGCTTTTTGACTAACTGCATGTGTTCTTTGGATGCACTTTGTTGTTTAGTTTACAGTTTGACATATAAAAGCTGAGATACATGGTGTTTTATGCTGAAACAATATGTGTATTTATTGCTAATATGTAAAGTCTCATAATTAAGGCTAAGTTTTTTGTCATGGATATTTTTAGTAAAAGTCAGCGACGGGTCACGGGCAAAAAAGAAAAATTCACTGAAGCCGTGACCTGTCCCTGACTTTTACTAAATATATCCCTGACAAAATGGGGATCTGCGGGTCCCCACGCTACCTGAAGTGGGGCAGCTACACAGGGACTAGGAGCTGCCTGCAGCATCTGGGAGCTGTGGGGTACCCCTGGCCACCCACAGCTCTGGGGGCCCGCAGTGGCCGCAAGCTTGGGGGTTCCCCTACTGCCCGCGAGCTTGGGAGTTCCCTGCTGCCCGTGGTGGCCAGGAGTTTGGGGGTCCCATCAGCAGCTCTGGGGGGCCCCCACCACCTGCGGCAGCTGAGAGCTCAGGGGTTCCCCCACCATCGGTAGCTCGGGGGGCCCCCACCACCCGTGGCAGCTGGGAGATCTGGGGGTTCCTCTGCGGCAGCCAGGAGCTGTGGGGTACCCTGCCGCCTGTGGTGGCTTAGAGCTCCAGCGGCCACCAGAGGTGGCAGGGGTACCCTGCAGCTCCCTGCCCCCGCAGGCCATGGGGTACCCTGCAGCTCCCAACCACCATAGTCTGGAGTCAGAGGTCGCTGGAAGTCACGGATTCTGTGACCTCTGTGACTAAATCGTAGCCTTACTCATAATTGCTGTTGTGCAGATTTTCAATTAGATAAAATGCACTGGGAAAATGTTAAAGTACCCATATTCAGAACCTATCTTATGACGCCATCACACACACATTTTGGAGACTCTCTCACAATTTGTAGAATTACCACTTGAGTTCATTTCTGCAGGGCTCTTGCACTATAGAATTTAGCATCACTTCACGGTGGTAGGGAACTTTTACCCTGAAAAACTTTAGGTGTTCAGTGAGTTTAGGCACTTACAAAGTTTGCTGGGAAATTTCTGGATTGCAGTGGAGCCCAAACTGTGTCTTAGGTGCCCAAGTACTGTTGTGAATCCCACCCCAAGTTCTCAAGCTACATTTAACGTCTGGCAGTCTGCATTTTTTGTCTGTAAACTTAAACATGATGGTGAAATTTACATTTATTCAGCACCTCTGAGGAACACTTGCTGACTTTATTGGGTGGTGTAGATGATTGGTACCTTTCAGGATTTGTGTCATGGAGAAAACCACACAAGGAAAATCATCAGATCTAAAGCTTCTTAGGGGAACGTCAGAATATGACACACACAGCTGGGAAATGCAGAGCTAGAGCGCTCCATTTGACCCCTAGATATAGTGGGCACCTGCCCTTTTTGCTACTTGTTTGTATTGTACTGTGTTTTCTTTATGTGCAAGGGGAGCTTTAACTGTGATTGTAATCTTACTTATTTTTTTAAGTCAGTCCCTCTCCCTGGGAATGGCTGTGACCTTCTGGGCCATGTCTCTTAGGGAAGCTGGAAAGTTTTGCTTTCACACTCCCCATTTTAACTTTGCCATCCTCCAGGCCTTTTAACTCAGCCATCCTTCTGACAGGATACACATGGATGGATACTTTTTGGAGGCCCATCATTGCTGTTACATGGTCAACTAGGTGGGTCATTATTGGGCAACACAAGGCAATTCCTCCCTCAGTGGCAATTTCTTTCCCCCTGTATCACTTGTACCCCCCTCAAACCCGAGGAGTGAGAGCCAGGTGTGGAACTCCCACACTGCATTGCAGAGTTAAGGCCCTGAACATTCTCGTGTGTGTACATCATTGTTTCTCTTTCTGCTGCTGCTCTACACAGCACTTCTCTCTTTATTATAAGTCAGCAATGATTCTCAGTAGAAACTTTTGATCATGTGCGGCATAGGCCTGCTGACTTCTTACATGCAGGACTCCTGTTGATGACCTCAGGATTTTATCCTGCAGGAATAGATTTTCAAATGGACTGGTTTTTTTTTTTTTTTTCAGCAACCTGGGGTGGTTAATGTAAAGTAGGCACCAAATGCCCCTGATAATTACACACACAAATGTGGGGAAGGGAGCCTTGTAAATTGTTTGACAACCTGAGTCATCCACTCCTTTCTGAGTCACTGTGAATCAGTGGTGCCACAGAAGTCATTTTCCATCTCAGTGAATAATAGTGCGAGGCGCTGGCCTCATGTCTTCCTCATCACATTGCTAATTATAACATCCAAAAGGACATAAATAGCCTAGTAATGTTCAGTGTCCCACTACGTTGTTTTTCACAGAGACCTGTCATACAGGAAATGCTCCATAGTAAGGTGCCTTGTACTTCAGTTATTCCTGCAATAATTTTGATTTGACAGCTCAGAAAAATCAGCACAGTGGGAATATATTGGACTCACTACAGGACTGTCACATCTTACGCTGGGGTTAGGTTCCACAGTCAGCGCGTAAAGCGAAAATCACGTATAGTCAAAATTACATTGAGTTCAATGGCGGGCGGAATCCCCCGCATTACAGGTACAGTATTAAAATTGTTATTTTTCTCTTTTTTTTGTTTTTGCCGACCACGTAAAGCTGAAAGCGCGCATGTTAAACACGTGTAAGATGCGACAGACCTGTACGTGGAAGATCTGGATTCATTAATTGAAAAGGAACTGTACTGTATCTGTGGCATAGATCCTGCGTAGTGTAGGGCATTTCAATAATATCGTCCTGTGGTTAAGGTACAAGACAGGCAGCCTGGTGTTTTGGATACTAATCCTGCCTTTGCTCCTGATTTTCTCTGTGGCCTTGGACAAGTTACTTAATCTCTCTGTGCCACAGTGTATCCCTACATGAAATTAATGTCTGTAAAGCATGGTGAGATGAAAAGACGCCATATAAGTGCAAAATATTAACAGTCATAATCCATGTGCCTTTTTTAAAGACTGTGCGTGTGCAAAATCATGTGCGCTATGGGATCCTAAGTGTGTGTTTTCCCCGTTTTTGAAGATTGTGTTACACTGTCAATATGTGACAATTATTTAGCACCTACATCTGCAACTCTTGCTCATATGAGTAGTTCCACTGAAATCAATGGGATTACACAAAGGAGGAAATGCTACTCAACATGAGTAAGGTTAATTGGGCTTTTAAACATCAAGGGAATCTGAGTGCAAGAGCAACAAGGAGTCTGGTGGCACCTTAAAGACTAACAGATTTATTTGGGCATAAGCTTTCGTGGGTAAAAACCTCACTTCTTCGGATGCATAGAATGAAAGTTACAGATGCAGGCATTATATACTGATGATTATATACTGAAACACCAATTTCAATTATTTTGGTAATTTATTTAATAATACCTGTCAGTATATAATGCCTGCATCTGTAACTTTCACTCTATGCATCCGAAGAAGTGAGGTTTTTACCCACGAAAGCTTATGCCCAAATAAATGTGTTAGTCTTTAAGGTGCCACCAGACTCCTTGTTGTTTTTGTAGATACAGATTAACAGGGCTACCCCCTGATACTTGAGTGCAAGAGGTTTTTTTGTTTTGTTTTTTCAGATCTTTGCTCTGAGCTCTGCCAAATCCTTCTTTGACCAGAAGAGGTCGCTAGTAGTACACGTAAAGCACTTTTACTACTTCTGAGAGGCTGCTCTTTGTATTGCTTTCCAGGGCTATAAACCAGTGCACTGTGAAACAGTAGCTAGTCTGCTCAGAAATAGATGAGGGTAGATCTACTTGTCCTTCTGTGCTGAGCCGTAAACTGAAGGGTACATTCACTAGAACACGTGGCAAAGCAAAATGGTACAATGTATATTATTTTATATTTTGATGTTTCCCGTGTTTGAAGACTTCTGTGTATCTAACACAATGTAACTCAAAACATAGAAGTCCTCTTTTGGCATTGACTTGAAATAGCAAAGCTAGGACTTCAGATCATTGTAAGTTTAATCACAGTTGTGTTTGCAAGTAGGGCTCAACTTATAACTGCTGGCAATTACACTCTTCACGAGTCTTCACAGAGAACCCAACGCGCAGACGTTGGCCTGTTATAGGCAGTCTGGCTTGCTGGGAAGATCAGCGTAGGCAGGGAACCGTACAGCGTGGAAAACCCCTGGTCAGGAGGGGGAGAGAGATGGCTGCCCAAAAGAGGTGCTGGTTGAGGAGCCTAGAATGCACCCTCAAGGGACCGCGGAGCAAGAATACGGGGCAGTTGCCCTGAACTGTGAAAGTGTCTTCTCTAATAGAATTCCTTTTTGATTTCTTCTTAAGGAATGGGGATCTTCAGCTTTGCCAGGTATGACAGTGACTTTTATACTGCGAGCTACAAAGGCAGACTGAAGAGAGTCAAGAAGCTTCCCTCAGCAGACTACTCAGTTTTTGATGGCTATTATACTCCTGTAATCAGCAGTCTGCTGCTTCTGAGGTCCTGCAAGGTGGGTGCCTGTTGGGCTCTGGAGAGTTATTGAAAGCCTTAAATTTCTATTTGGAAATAAAAATAGCTTTTGTTTCTAAGGGTTTAATTCTCCTCTTGCTGGTGTAAATCAGGAGCAACTCCAGCGAAGTCAATGGAGTTACACCAGTGTAAATGACAGCAGAATCTGTGTCTTCATCCTCCAGCCCTGCATTGGAGATCAGGTGGCATGTTCAAGCTGATATTCCTTACACTTGGGTATATTACTCCTGCACCAAAAAAATAAAAATTCTTCATACAACATTGTAAATTCCTGCAAATGTTATTTGTCAAAATAACACTACATAATCACACCAGTTTCAATTATTTTGGTAATTTATTTACCTGTCAGCAAGTATGTCTATAACAATACAGAGACACAAAAAAATTCCCCCAGGAGTAGAGAGTTAAAGAAACCCCTATGACAATCCTGTTTCTCTGCCCCCTCTCCCACAGAGCTCTGCTGGGAGCCGGAGACCTACAATCTCCCCCCCCCAGAGTCCCGCCCTGCCCCCCCCCCCCCTAATCCACCTGAAACCCCTCCCCCCCCCCCGAGCCCAGCTGCAGGGTACCCCTAGAGCCCAGACACCTGCACCCCTCTGCCCCCAGAGCCCAGCCATGACCCCTGCAGCCCCAGACATCTGCTCCCCTACCCCTTAGAGCCCAGAGATCCCAAGGGAGAAGCAGCCTGATGCTTGGCCCCAGGCTTGTGTGGTGTTTTCTGAACGCTGCCATCTCCTTCCCTGAGGGTGTGCTGAGAAGTGCTGCGGTCGGGAAACCTCTAACTCCCTCCCCCTGGTAGTGTCTTCTATGTGTGAACTGGGCTCTGCTGGGTCCTGTGCCCCCTAGTGGCGTCCAGCCAGCACTGCAGCCCGTTTCTGTGGGGGAAAGGAAATTCTGTGGGCACAACATTAATTTCTGCAAAATTTTGCATTACACAGTGGCGCAGAATTCCCCCAGGAGTAGTATATGGGAGCAGGGTGTTCTCAGTACAGGGTACTTGGAAAGGGTGGATTAAAGCAAGATCCGTGAGTCTGAACCCTGGGTTGAGAAGAGGCCCAAGAAGTGACAAAGTTTGGATCCAAGGATACAGTTCATCTCCAGAGAGTGTTGGTGTTTGCTGTGAGGACTGGGGAGCAGGGTTTAGAACTGGTGGGGCAGAGAACCAGGAGTGGCATGAGCATTTTTGCAAGGGGGAGGGGCTTTGGTTTGCTAAGAGCCCTGTGGTTGGATTGGATCCAAGCTCCATTAATCTGGATCCACTGCCAATCTGCTTCACTTTGGTTGGATGGAGCCTGTTTAGTAACCTCCAGGCCTATCTGTTTAATCACCCTCTTCCTGAAGAGATGGTGTCTGTGGGATACCTGAGGGCTTGAGATTTTTTGTAGCTGCAGGAAGGTCGTTGTTGTTGTTGTTGTTAGTGGTTCCTGTTGTCAGTAGATGGATGTGGTTTGATAGCCTGTGTCCGGGGACCTAGAGGGAACGCTAGGTGCATTTTTCTAAATTGGAGAAATCACTTCACCTATTCAATATGTTTTAATTTCCAAATCAAGGAAGACCATGCCTCCCTGTGCTCAATCTTGACTGAACTAAGTAAAACATAGTAAATCCTTAATTTGAATGTCAGTAAACTCAACCTCTGCGGGTCAGTCGGGGGCTGCGAGTCTTAGCTTGCTATTGTTTGTGAGGCACTTTGAGCTCCCTGGATGTTAGCACTATGCAGAAGTGTGAAGAATTATCCTTATAAACAAACATCAGGTTTTTTTAAATCCCTTGAGCATATTCTGGAGAGCGGGATATCTTGTTTTTATTACAATAGTGTCTAGAGGCCCCAGCTGAAATTAGGGCTTCACTGTGCTAGGTGCTGTATAAACAGATAGGAAGAGAGAGTCCCTACTTCAGGGAGCTTAGAGCCCAAATCCACAATACAGAAAAAGGATGGAAGAAAGTAAGTATTACTATCCCCATTTTGCAGCTGGGGAACTGAAGCACAGAGCAATTGTGACTCACCCAGTTCACAGAGGAAGTTTGTGGCAGGACTGGGAATTGAACACTCACTTCCTTTCCTTAACTACAAGGCCATCGGCTTCATTTTTCTGTAACTAAAATTGGTACCAGCCCCGTGCCAGGTCTGTTGCCCTGTCTTGGAGTGGGTTGGAAGTGGAACCGTTTTATCATCAGCCCATTTTGTAAGGTGCTGTAATGGGTACTGCCAGTGTAGGGAGAGTGGAAAACATAGTTTACAATAATTTGCAAAATAAGACCTGTGTTTCAGACCCTGACCCATGAGATTGGGCACATCTTTGGACTCCATCACTGTCAGTGGCTGCAGTGTGTGATGCAGGGTTCCAATCACCTGGAGGAATCAGACCGACGCCCATTGGATCTGTGTCCAATTTGTCTACGAAAGTTGCAGTCTGCCATTGGCTTTCACATTGTGGAGAGATACCAGGTACAAAGATATTGCTTACTAATGGAAGATTTGCCACTGAGGAACAGTCCACTTCCTCCTGCGAGTCTAGCACCCTGCCAATAGTTGATGCTTCAGAGAAAATGAAAATCTTTCTGCGTCATGATGCACCTGACTACTTGTGCAACACTGTACATGGGGGGATTCCTTACAGATCCCTGTGGCTGTTTGCCCAGGCCAAAGAGCATGAAATTTGATTATCCAGTAATTAGCATGCATTATCCAATCCCAGTTTTTAACCTTTTGACCCCTTGCAGAAGTGAATCCCACAACTGCACACAGAAGGAAGAAACATTTTTCTTGTGTTTGTTTCTGCCACTTTGTTTGAAACATTGCTATGGAAACTGTAGTTTGTGTCTGCTTTTTTCTTGGTGCCTTTTTGGTCCCCTACTATAGTACTTACAAGACTAAAAAATCAGGAGCACAGTCATTCATGGCCTCCGGAGGAAACTGTGGTTTGAGACATGCAAAGAAAGATAATTGTTTATGCAGAATACTGGCCCTGTGGTTTATTGGAAACTAAGTGTTTACTTGTTCTACTAAGTAGTGAGCTAGAGAAGCAGCTACTTACAATGACAATTCTGTGTATTTAAGATTGAAGGCAGAATAGCTGTATACACAGTTGGCCTGTTGAAAAGATCCTAATCAATATAAATTGGCTTGTTGTTACTAATAGAATATAATGGAGAGAGGAAGCAAACAGTTTTGGAGTTGCTCAGCAGTTTAATTTGGTCCAGTGTTCATCTGAAACATGAATGGCCATTCAGCTTGTGTATCTTTTCTAGGCGTTACTGGGGTGGATGGATGAAGATCGTAGTGGAATGGATGCTGAACTCAGAAATGAAGCCAAGATGGGCTTGCTGAAACCTGTGGAAGCATTTAAGGAGTGTCGAGAGTGGGTATTAAAATGTCTTGATGTCTTGCAGAAATAAAGCTGTAGGATGTATGTAGTATCAAAGGGGAAACATTCTCCTCTATTTAAAGAATTACTTTCAGGTTTACTACTTCTAAAACTGTTGTTACTTGTTATGGATCATCCACTGCATTGTAAGGATCTGTAAATAAAAATCCATCCCTTTGCCGCTGAACATTTTACCTTTATACCCTCCTTCCCCAGACAGTAACTATTTCTGCCACGACCTTACAATATTTGGTCTCTGCTGCTCTCATATCAGAAATCAAGGTACATTTTAATCTTAATTGCAGTAATATACAGAAGAACATTTAACATCTTGTAAACAGGGCCTAATGTGTAGTTTTTAAAATATATATTCTCAATGTTTGCGGAGGATTGTGGTGTTTGTTTTATTTAGTTTTTTTTTCTAGCATTGGAAAATTAGGAGCATTGGACAATGAGGAGTCCCGGAAGCTGCAAATACAGAGTGGTTGTGCTAGTTGTCCAGGCACCGTCACTAAATCAGGGAGAGGATCCCATCCCCAGTACCTGCACATATTCCCTACGCAAAGGCCCCTAACCTGCAGTTGTCTCCATGTGGGTGCAGGGTCTGTTTGTGGAGAGTCATTTGCAGGATCAGGACCGAAGTGAGTTTTTACTTGGTCTTCTCCTAGAGAATCAGGAAATGGTGCCTGGGTACTTTAAATTAGGAACAGAATAAAAAAAACCTAGTTAAAAGAGACAAAGCAGTACAGATTTAATTGATGTGTTGTGTGTGATGGGTTTAATTTCCCGTGGCAGGGTATTGTTTTAATTACGGTGACCAAGACCCAATTATGCTTTCAATTTTCTTTATATAATCCTGTTAGGACACTTCCTTAGTCTGTTGCTGCTAAATTGCTTTCTTCCTATCATCACCCCAAAGCAAGGCTGGTGGGCCAGATTTCACACTGGGTACAATTGTCTGGATTATTTTTGCACTCGATTTCACAAAGGTACATTTGTGCTCCCTTCCCAATCCCTCTGCAGTGTGAGTAATCAGCTTTCTATTTAAATTTATAAATAAACCAATGTTATTCCAATGGAAAAAAAATGTTCCAAAGGAACATTTTATGATTTGAAATTTAAATCAGTTGACAATGTGTTCTAATATTTATTGCTATTATTATTTCCATCGTGCTGTGCTTGTGGAAATGACACATGACAGTCTAATAAAAGGACACAATCCGTACCCCATAGAGCTTCCATTCTGAGTCTGTGGTCCTGTAATCTGATCAATGTGGGAAGACTATACTGAATGGAGGGTGTGCTCTGCTCAGGAAGAGGGGTTCATCTGTGCAGATCAGATTGCAGGATTGGGGCCTAATCCTGCAAGCACTGCAGCACAGGAGTAATTTGGTTTACATGAGTACTCCTATTGTTGTCAATCTGATTTCTTGGGTGAATAAAGTTTACTCACATGCTTAAGTGTTTGCAGAACAAGGTCCAGGTCTCTCCAGGCCACTTGGCACCTCAATTGTTAAAGGCAGGTAAGCCTTTACTTGTGTTATCAGTGGATTTTCGTTTCCACCAATTTTGAAATAATCAATCCACACAGGATGTTCATTACATCTCTGCTTTCATTTCATTCAAAGTTTGGCACATATTTGATGACAATCACTAGGGATAAAACTATGGAAAAGGCCAAAAGGCTTCAATGGGGCCAAGATTTCACCCAAAATCTTAAATGGATAAATATTTCTTTTTAAAATGACAATATTTTAAAAAATTAAATGTTTGTTTGTTTGTATTTAAATACTATGACACAGGCACCAGAATTTCTCCCTCTACATAAAAAGAAAGTGTATTTCCAGACTCTATTTTCAATGAGTTTTAGTTTGAAATATTTAAAGGAGACTATGTAAAGGTACCTTATTCCACTAACACAGGGAGTGCCACAGAATGCAGAAAACATGGCTGAGAAATGGTGAGCGAAAGCAGAAGAATGATTTGTGCCCCAGTTGACTCTTTCTATGCAGGCACAATTTATTTAACTCCATTTTATTTTTGGAAATAAGGAGAAAAAGTGTGTGTGTGTGTGGGGGGGGGAGTGACCAGACAGCAAATGTGAAAAATCGGGATGGGGGTGGGGAGCAATAGGAGCCTATATAAGAAAAAGACTCAAAATTGGGATTGTCCATCTGGTCACCCTATGTGTATGAGAGACTGAGTGAAGGGAAATCTTGCAAGGATTAAGTGGTTTATGCATAGGGAAGGTAACCATGGATGACCAATTCACTAGAACCTCTATTCCCATGTGTAACATGAATATTCTCCTCAGCCAGGATTTTCAGGCTGAGAGGGTTTGAACGTTGGGGAAGAAGTTTGATTTTAAATGTCTCACTGAAAGAGAGCAAAATGCTTCCTCTCAAAAGGCTGTATGCAGTACAGTTGTAAGCCCTGTTGGTCCCAGGATATTAGAGAGACAAGGTGGGTGAGGTAATATCACAGAAGTTGGTCCAATAAAAGATACTTCCTCACCCACCTTGTCCCCTCACACAAAGAACATGCTTTAAACCAACAACACTAATCACTCTGCTTTCAAATGACTCTCCAGATGAGTGAGACTTTGTAGGTCTGCTGGAGGTGCAGGGCTAAAGATTTCTCCAATACCCAGTAGCAGAAGAGCCGTTTCTGGTTCTGTCTGCGTGGGTCATAGGCAGCAGGAAAAAATATCGCTCCCTTTTGTTGTGTCTGCCCGCAGCCACCTGAGTGCTGCCGGCCAACAGCTGCACGTGTGCAGACGAATTGCTCTGGAGTGGGCTGGAAAGCAATCGGCTCCACCCCCGGGGATAGCAGTCACACTGGGGTGGGAGGGGCAGGGCCTCTCGCTCAGCCGCTCACACACGTGTCACGGGCTGTGCAGCGGGGAAGATTAAACATGGCAGGCTGCTCTCTGTACACCAGTGAGTGCACCAATCTTTATTTTGGCTGGGTGGGGTGTTTGATTTTCCTGGTGGTGGTGTGCCAGCCTCTTTAAACCTGTTTGCATTATAGAACTTAGTGGCATGAACTGTGAACCTTGTTTTGTATCTGGGAGGGGGCATAATGTGGCCTAGGAGCAGATGCGGCCTGTGTATCTTTGTACAGTAATGTGTTTGCGGCTGCCAGATCTCTGAAGGTGCAGAGGAGAGCAGAACGGAAGCTGTGGTTATAGTTGATAAACTCACTGTGCGTGTGTGTGTGTGTGTGAAGGTAAGGGGAGGATGGGGGAGATTCGTAAGCATATCTCATGGTTGATGGATATTTATTTGTGATGAGATACACCTCTACCTCGATAGAACGCTGTCCTCGGGAGCCAAAAAATCTTACCGCATTATAGGTGAAACCGCGTTATATCGAACTTGCTTTGATCCACCGGAGTGTGAAGCCCCGCCCCCCCGGAGCACTGCTTTACCGCGTGATATCCAAATTCGTATTATATCGAGGTAGAGGTGTATGTATAATTGAGGTGGAATCCAGATCCTGCCTTGTAAGACATGGCTGCGCTAGTGTGGGGAGGGGGTGCAGAGAGTGGCTTCTCTCCGGTTCCCACACACCCGTTGAGCAGCAGGGCAGGAAACCCACTCAGGATGTAGGCCCTATTAATGCACCATCCTGGACACCGCTATCTTACAGAGGCGTAATCTGCTGCTTCAGTGAGTGTTGCCAGGTGCCCCGCTCCTTGTACCTATGCTGCAGTGTGCAGCAAGAGCTGCATATTGCTTCTCAGAGAAGCAGTAAGGTGTGCCCCACTCTACATTCACCCTGGCCCTTCATGAGCCAGCCTGCCCTGCACTGCTAAGATGACAGAGGAGGCCCCTTATGTGAGGCCAGCACTGTCATACCCCTGAGCATGGCTCAAGATAGAGAGGGCAGGATTTGGCTTTAGGCCTTGTCCACACAGGGGACTTATTCTGGAATAAGGTAGGGTGTGAATTCAAAGCACAGTCTGGAATAGATATCCACTACTCCAGTCGATTTCCTGTTGTAGACAAACCCTTAGATGTGACCCTTATATGTCTGGCCAGTTGCCAGTGCAGCGCATGGTGTCTTAAAGGATATATAGGGAAAAAAAATCCAGCAACAGAAACCTACTGGGGAAGGATTTCTGTGATTTGGACCAAATGCTGCAATCTTTATCCAGGCAAAATCTTAATTGACTAGTGGGATTGACTTCTTAATTGACTTCTCCTGAGTGAGGATGTCAGGGTCAGGTCTTGTGATGGTTTGCAGGATTTACCTTATTATTACTTTGCATCTTATCAGTATGTTCATTCATCTCTCTGGGTGCACATTATTCACTAAGGTTGAACACCCTGTTAAACTGTCCTTCTTTATAATGTGTAAATGAGGCCTGAAACAACCCTCCTCTCTGGTCTCTTAGTTCCGGTCTTGTCTACTCTGGTCAGTTGGATGACAGGTTCATTATGACATCAGATACCAAGAAAGCGACATCTAATGGGGAATTGTTAATTTTTTATTTTTTTGGTGTCCGGACATGACATTACTAATATTTTGATGGGGGAAAAAAATGTAAAACCTCATCTTTCAGGCCTTATTTATATATCATACAGGATACAAACACTTTTTTTTTTCCCTTCTGCAAGTTACCTTATGTAACTTCCTTTATCTGAAGATATATGGATGACATTGGACCCAATGAACCAGACAACTGCAAGAGAGGTTATTTTATAGTCATGGTTGAAAGAAACAAATTGTATAAATGAACTAACTTAACTTGCAGATATAGTGTCCGAGTCTCCGTCTTGCACCTTTAGTAATTTGGACCAGTGCAAAGTGGATGTAAAATGTTACCAAATAAGAATGGTTGTGTTTTTACCCCACTTTGCTCTGATTTAAATGACTACATACAGACAAAAGAGAATCTGCCCCATGTGATCAAATGGAATTACTTTAAATTGAGGTGTATGTGTGGGGGAAGTTAACTCAGGAAAAAAAATGTTGGGGGGAGGGATAGCTCAGTGGTTTGAGCATTGCCCTGCTAAACCTAGGGTTGTGAGTTCAAGCCTTGAGAGGGCCATTTAGGGATCTGGGGCAAAAATCTTTCAGGTATGGTATTTAGTTGGGGTTGGTCCTGCTTTGAGCAGGGGGTTGGACTAGATGACCTCCTGAGGTCTCTTCCAACCCTGATATTTTCAGATTCTATAGTGGAAGTCACCAGATGGCAATGACCGTTTAACAAGTTCTTTTTCTTAGCAAATGTGCAATCTCTGTTATAGTTTTGTGATGCACGTTCTTTTTGGGGACTCTGTTGCAAATAGCATGTTTACTGTCTAGCTTAATCTAAACAGTTCATTCTTGTGGCAGAGTTGCTTCCTGAAAACTGGCCATTGGTGTTGAAACTGGGATTTTTGAAAGAGAGGTTTGCCTGCATGCTGTTTGTGATCACCCTTTGTTCCAGGACTGATGTTTTATTTATACTATATACAAGTCACACTAAGAAAGGGCCACTGATTTCCCCTCCAGTGAATAAATAGTACTTACTGCCCACTTTCATGCTATGAGCTAGTAATTAAATAGGGAATTGTGAGAGGGAATGGGGAGAATTGGATTAAATTAATATAAGAACCAGGCTTTTGCAGAGGAGAAAGTTAATGCCTCAGGAAGTGTTATGGCCCTGTGCAATTTAGTTTACTCTTGAGGCACCAGGCAGTTGCTTTGTAATATAACACACATTCTTCTCTATTCACTGAGACAGTATAATAATTACATAATTGCTTAGATATGATGATGTTCCTCAAATGTGTATATGTTATCAAAGCACAGTTACCTGTCAGAATGATGCACTGATTATAGCCCAGAGTACAGTGGTACAAATTTTACAAGAGCACCAGTTCTCATTTCAGGTCAGTGTTAATCCACCCTCTTACACGCAACCAATATAAAAGAATTCACGGTTGCTCAGTCCACTGGGTAAACACGGTCCTTCAATCTCAGCAAGCTGCATGTGATAGCAATGCACTCCTGAAAGCCTTTCTAAAGAGGGAATCATAATAATCAAGCCTTTTATTCACAAGGCTGTGTGTTACTTTTTGCGAGGTTACTACAGGACAACTAGAAGCACAGCACTGGAGATCTGGAAATTAAAGGGGCAAAAAGTGTTTTGTTTTTCAAAAAACTTTATTGTAAAACTCAGTATTTTATATCACTTCCAGACTTCACTAAATACATTACAGAACAAACCAGCAAATCCTGTTTTGAACGCGTTAAAGCCTGCTTTTGGGGGTCTTTTGTGCGCATATGCATGCGAACATACACGTGCCTGCTCATGCTATGGACAAACAGAAACTTATTGTGCAGCCATTTATAGACATTATTGAATCTGTATTGGAAATCCTTGTAAAAAAATGACAGTAGAACCTCGTTAATCTGCAGAACAGGTAGTTTTCTCACACACACAACCTGGCAGCCTCTCCCACTTCTAAACAAGTTTATAATAGCAAAGTGCTGTAGTGAGGTCTCATATTACTAAGACTTCATTAAATTTTACAATTATATTCTACAGTACATTTACCAGCATGCCAGAAACATTAGCATAAATTAAAAATAAACATTTACAAAAATAAATACAGTTTTGTGAGGTGGTATTGTGTTTGTTCACTTACCCGCTAACTCACAAAATCTAGTCATGTACAGTGGATCTTCCAGTCAGTCATTCATGCAATTTAGCGAGGTTCTGCTGTACATGATAAAGTGCTGAAGGCATATTAAAAAAAAAAAAAAAAAAAAAAAAAAAACCACAACTGCAGCATAGTCTCACTAGTTCTCAGGCAGTAACAATGGATTGCTATAGCCACTTTGCTGCAGGAATGTGGTTTTTTTTGGACATCTAAGACAGTTTAAACAAAGACACCTTCCTAAAGAGAGGAGTTTTATACAGATTGTCCCACATTTCTATGGCTGATAAAATACACAGCCATGTTAGCATAGCAGTTAATATACAGTGCCACTTCCACTTCAATACAGAAACTTGTCAAGATGTATGCGTACTAAGAACCAAACAAACTTTTTACTTGTCCCCCTGAGTTGCCGAGTGGCATAATAATGCATAAAGGAATCTACCAAAATAAGAGTGAGTGAACAGCCAGTTTGTTGTCTTTCAGAATTCCCTTCTTTACAGGTAATAAAACAGGAAACACAATAAGGACCCAATTATGCTGTCACTGAAGTGAGTGGCAAAAAACTCACTGACTTCAGTGGGAACAAGGTAGGGCCCAGTGTGATGATTTTCTTTCCATTGTAGAAGACCAGTTATTTGATGCCTACAGAAGCTGAAGAACACACTGATTGTATTCTAATAATGTAAATGGTTACTGGTAATGGCCAAGTGCCTTTACTATTTAATATTAGCTGTACTGACTTTATTCATGTTAATTCAGTAGTGCTGCAAAGATTCCTTTATGTGCAGCTGTGGTAAGTGAAAGTTACAGGTCTGTTTAGGAGCTAATCCTACAGGACCAGATCCCCAGCTAGCGTTATTCAGTGGAGCTATGTCAGTTTACACCAACTGAGGCTCTGACCTACACACAGTCTATTAAAAGATGGATAGTATCTCGCATTCAGTCTACCACAGAATTATTTTAAGAGCCCAGTTGTCTAAGACCACCATAGTAAAATCAGGCAGCATTCACAACAACTTGTGATTTTTCAAAACAAAACTGAGTTTACAAGATAAGCATTGAAAGGATTGATGCAAAGAGGTAAAAAGGTTTTCTGCTGAATAGAGATATTTTTTCTCTCCAATTCAAAGTATTTATCTGATAGCCTTTAACAATCCTAGAATAACTTAAAAAAATAATAAATACTGGTTTAAATTAAAGACAGTACATCTTGCTAGCAACAGGAAACTATTCTTAGGATGCTAGTTTGTAGAGAAATAACTTTATAGTGAAATAGCTGCAGTAATAACTGGCCATAAAAATAAGTGGTAACCTCCAACTTCCCAGCATTTACAAAATTCAAGTTAACTAAAAACCAATTTACCAATAATTCTACTTTAACTAATTAGCCTACCCTACTGCCCCCATATCTTCTTACAATGATCTGAAACAAGAGTCCATGTTCTTCTGATGGAAAACTCAAGAGTTCAAATTATGTTTATTTATTAAATAAATTATTCTGCATTATTTATTCTGTTGATTGAATAAGATGTACAGTTTGGGAAGCCTGCCAGGCAATCAAAGATTGTGACCTAATAGATTTAGTTGTAGGGGTCACTTCTGATTTTCTTTCATACAACTTTGTTTTCCACTTAAGAGCAGTAGAACTTTTAGGTGTCATGTATTAGGAAAGCAGAAATGTGAATCACATCTCTTCATGCGAGACAGGAATATTCTTATGCAGCTAGCCATGCATGGCCATCTCTCATATGGAACCTACCATTGCTGGTTTAAAAAAATAAAAGCAATCTTTCCAAAATAATAGTTGTTGATGGCAACTTTTTCACATTAAAATGTTGCATTCCCTTTGAAGTATAGTTTTAGAACATGGAGCAAAGCTGACTTGTTTTCCCCAGATTTAACACAGAGTGTACTGGATTTATAAGGACCGGATTTTTTATGCTATGCTGTCACAGCTTCTTACTGAATCATCTGTTTTTCCAAGATCCGTTTCAATAAAGTCATCTGGTATGTCTTGTAAAGCTTCCAATACATTTTCTTCTAAGCCCTGCTTCTGACCTTGACACAGTACGGTCTTGCATGGTCTTACTAAGGACAGGAACACAGCACCCAGTACCATGCCAGCAGCACAGGAGTAGAATGCTGATCTGTAGTTCTGTGTCATGTCCACTAGCACACCTATGGAGGAAGCATTTTAAATCCATTAAAAATCAAAATCACATCTCACACTCATCGTTTTCCTGCCCATCCCATTACCTCAAAACCACCGCCCCTCCCAACTTTTCGATATAGTTGCCACTGTATTTGTAGGATATTGCAACTTGAAGATAGAGGTACTGGTAATCAGCTAACCAACCATTACAGGGACCTTTTTAAGCCTTAAAATATCAAGGGTCAACTTAATACATATTTAACTGACATCTGCCAATACAGGCCTGACTTATTTTGCAGGGGGTCTGGCTAGAAGGCAGTGTAGAAATGAGTCATTTTCATGGGTATATTTCATTAAAACCTAGAAAGAATGCCAGTTTTAGGATTCTAACTGGAACAGGGTAGCAGTGCTGTATTTTCCTTCCTTGAGGCTCTTCTATAGAGGATGCCTCATCTCCAAGACACTGCAGTCCTGCATGGCAGCAACTTTCTTCCAGCTCAAGAGGGTTGGATGGGACATTGCTTGGAGACTTCCACTATTTTTCCTAATTCAGTCAGAAAGGTTGTTCTAAAGAGGTATAAGGTATTCTCGCCTTCCCACCCAGGCACAGGATCCTAACCCATTGCAACATGGTTATTAGGAAGAGGCATCAATAATAATAGTAGCTGATTGCAGCTATTCAAAACGGTACATAGTTTAAAGTTACCTGCAAGGGGTGGTCCAGCCAACCCAGCTAAACTCTGAATGAAGACATATACTCCAGCTGCAGAAGCCATCCTGTCAATACCAGCCACGTCCTCTTCGGCTAACATTGGAATGTGTGTGCCCGCTACAGTTCCAAGCATGAACCCAAAAAATATGCTACATATCATCAATCCCCAAAATCCATAGGCAAGAGGGAAGGCAAACAGAGCTATGGAGAGCAGAATGACACATATGAGTTCAATGTAAATCTTGCGGATAGGCTTCTTGTTGAGAACCCAACCGGCACTAATTCTTCCAAAGACTTCAGCAATGGCCATTGCAGACAATATGTATGCAGAACGATCCTTATCGATGCCAAGACTGATGCTGAGAGGAATGATGTAGAGTGACGGAGCAAAGAATCCCAGAGTAGCAAATAGACCAAAAAGTGCGTAACAAATAAAGCCGTGGTCTTTCATCACAGAGAAGTCCAGTAGTTGGATTTTTGGTTCTTTCGGGGAGCTGCTAGCTTCATCAAGCATCTGTATGGTTTCCTTTGGTTCTTCACTTTTCAGCTCTGCTTTGGTGTTTCCAGGCACACTGCTGGGTGAGGTAGATACTTCTACTCCTGAGTCAATTGAATCTATTGAGGTGCGTGTTTGCTCATTTTCAAGCATGTACTTAGTCTCTGTATGCGCTTCTGTTGGTAATACTTTCACTTCTTCCTGTGCTTGGATAATAATAGGTCGCAGCAGTGATCCACAGATAACAATGCCTAACTGTAGCACCCCAACAATCAGGAGACTGTATCGCCAACCAATCTGCTCCTTCAAAGAGGTGATAGCTGGGGAAATGGGGAGCAGAGAAGAAATTATAAAACAATAACAGGAAGCCTTCAAAATTTAAAACAAAGCAAACAAACATACACATTAAAAAAATAATCAAAGTTATTGGGTCAAACTCTGCTCCATCTAAAGTCAGTAGGATCCTAAGTGTCTCAAATTAGGCACCTAAAAATTAGTGGCCACTTTTGAAAGTACAGCTTACTTGAGATCACTCACTGGCTCCAAGTCAGAATTCCAGAGTCCCAGTTTTAGGCTCAGTCTACATTGGCTAGTATTTAGAGTCTGACCTGTAGTAACTATGGGCTTTCCCCTCTCTTCTCTGGTAAACAGTCTTTTCAGACATTTCTTAACTGGCGTGGGCTGGCAGCAGGGCCAGCTCCAGGGTTTTTGCCACCCCAAGCGGGAAAAAGAAAAAAAAAAAAAAAAGCCACGATCGGTGCGTCATTCTTCGGCGGCAATTCAGTGGCAGGTCCTTCCCTCCAAGAGGGACTGAGGGACTCGCCGCTGACTTGCTGCCGAAGAGCCGGACATGCCGCCCCTGCTTGCTGTGCTGGTGCCTGGAGCCGGCCCTGGCTGGCAGGCACTTTGACCAGCAGGGAGCAAGTAGGTATTATTTTTAATGAGTGTGCGTGAACTCAGTTTTAAAGTTTCCTTTCCTTTCTGACCCCATCCTGAAGCCAGTTAGTAAGGGGGAAGTTTTTTCTCTATTCAAACTGTGTGCTGGTGCTTACGTACAAGCCTTTCATTACAAGGGTTTCTTTAGCTGAAAATGAGTATTTTGCATTAACTGAAGGCAGACCACACCAGCAGACTGCATGATCGGATCAGTAGAGAAATGGCAGGTTTCTTCTACTGGCACTTTTCAGAATAGCTAAATGACAGGAAGCAAAGATGATGGGGAGTGGGTTTCCAGAAAGTACGGTACTAGGAAAAAACTTCCTCTTCTTATGGAATTCTAGGAAGGCCTCATACAATTCACTCTCCCAAGACCTTGGGGTTGGGTTTCACATGACACATACTCTGAAAGATTAGTGAAGATAGAGATTGAGGGTGACTCCAGTTACAGCCCATGCTATAAAGTAGCCATGGTAACTACCCTGCCTTATTTTTAGCTTGCCAGAGCTGTACAGAGAACCTACCAGATGGGGTATCAGTGTAGTTTACCCTGTTTGGCCAGCAGAGACTGAGACTAAAAAGCCAAGCCTCTCCCCCAACATTGATTTTTTTTCTTGCCAATAATAACAGAGGGGCAGATTGATCCCCTATGACCTAACACCATGCAGGAGATAGGTTTTCTTCTGCATTCTTAGGCAGAGGAAGGCAGCAGAAGGCTAGGGACAGTTGTCCAAGAGACCTTGTGTCTCCTTGTAGCTCTGGGTTCCTGGCACATCCCCACGAACTCCAATTTCAGTGAAAGTTAATAAGACATGTTATTGTCTTGTGACCAGAATAATTAGGATCTAAACTTAATCCTATGCAGGAGACAGGCATTTAAGCTGTTTTCTCCAAAAATTCCACGGGGACTAATTTTGAAGTCCTTACTCAGGCAGTGTCTTCAAAAGGACTTGTACCCTCGTAAGGACAGCACTGGCCCAGAAACTACAAGTGTCAATGAAATCAATATAGTTGTGATTAAGGCGTCAGCTTATGTAAGAATCAGGCTCTCATTTGGTCGGTAGGAAGATCACACAATGTATTGCTTACGTACACTTGTGTTTACAATATTTTGGTCTTATATACCTGGCGCAAAAGAGAAGACAGCAAAACATTCTCCTGTGGATGCCACTGCAGTGACCAGTGAACGCCGTTTGTCAAAATACTGTGACAAAATGGTGACAGTCGGGAGGAAAGACAGACAGTATCCCAAGCCTGTGAATAAATGCCAAAAATTGTCATGACAATGAGGTGGTGAAATTGTGGGATCAAGTCTGCCAACTAAGTAATTCACCTAGGGTAAAATAGAATGACCTAGCATAGCCAAAACCCACTAGATCCTGCTTCCTACTCCCAAATAACTAGGAATTTCCAAAGATCATTTATTTAGTTACTGGTTTGTCTGTGGTGCTCATCACCCTGGTGTCAGAGCACTTCATGGACAATAGCTTTATCTTTAAAACACCCTGGCCATGTTGGCAAGTATCATTATCCCCAATTTACAGATGGAGAACTGAGCTACATAGAGTCAAGGGCTCAATTCTGGCAAGGGGCTGTGCACCTTCAGCTTCCACTGAAGTCATGGGTATGCCCCCCCTACCAACTCTATGGCTGTGAAAAATGTGTCATGGACCGTGAAATCTGGTCGTGTGTGTGCTTTTACCCTATACTATATACAGATTTCATGGGGGAGATCCGCATTTCTAAAACTGAGGGTCCTGACCCAAAAACTGAGACTCCTGCGGGGGTGGGTGGGGATGGTATTGCCACCCTTACTTCTACGCTGTCTTCAGAGCTGGGCGGCCGGAGAGCGGCAGCTGCTGACCAAGGGCCCAGCTCTGCAGACAACAGCGCAGTAGTAAGGGTGGCAATACCATACCATGCAATCCTTACTTCTGTGCTGATGCTGGCGGTGGCTCTGTCTTCAGAGCTGGGCTCCCAGCCAGCAACCGCCGCTCTCCAGCTGCCCAGCTCTGAAGGTAGCGATGCCATCAGCAGCAGCACAGAAGTAACGGTAGCAGTACCACAACCTCCCTCTACAAGAACCTTGTGACCCCTCCCTCCCCCACAACTCCTTTTTGGGTCAGGACCCCTACAATTACAACACAGTGGAATTTTGGATTTAAATAGTTGAAATCATGAAATTTATGATTTTTAAAATCCTAGGACCATGAAATTGACCAGTTTTGACCGTGAATTTGGTAGGGTCCTAGTCATAGGGAATTGACCGTCGTCAGCACATCTACAGGATCATTTGACAATTTTTAGGATCAAGCCCCAGGTGACCTGGCCTAGGTCACAGAGGAAGTGTGAGGCAGAGGCCGGAAAACAAACCCAGCTCTCCAGAGTCTCAGTTCAGGGACTTAAGCACAAGCTCCTCCTTCCTCTCTGGAAAGGGAAATAATTTCACAAGAGCCTGGAATGGGACTCTTCACAGCAAGGCAAGTGACTTTGGTGTGATAACAATACTTAGAAATCTTCCAGAAGATTTCATGTGCTCTTTGCAAAGCTAAGTAGTGGCTTTTATACACACACAAAAACTGAATTTTATATATCAAGTGTACATACGGGCTTTGGAAAATATAGACATTGATGCCTATGAGATCTTAAAATGCAATACGCCCCCTTGACATCCCCTTTCCCCCTCCCCCCCCAAAAAAACCCAAAACAAAACCAGGCAAGAGTTTTGCAGGAGAGTTTGAAAAGAAATCAGTTTTGAAGTGGTTGACACAGGCAGTCTTTGTGAAAGAAAGGGGTTTTAAGGAGAAATATGAAGAGGAGATGGTTTGTTGAATGAGAAATGGGAGATTGTTCCAAGTATAGGTGGCAGCTTGAAAAACAACCAACAAGAAACAGCCGGCAAAAGATGATGAAAGGAACAGCAAGGAAGCAGGCTTGGGAGGAGCATAAGGAGTAAGACGAAGAGTCATTTAAAAAAAAAAAAATTAATCCAGTTTAGAATAACGGAATCCTAAGTTGTGTTTGCGGGAAACTTCACCAGTAGACGGAGTATCTGAGAGATGTGGAAGTAACTCACCAGAAATTAGGCCAATTGTGATATACATCTCGACAACTGTGCGTGCAAAGGAGGCTGTGACCATTCCAATACTGATCAGTATACCTCCGACCATCACCACAAGACCGTGACCAAAACGGTTACTCAGGACTGTAGACAAGGGAGCTGCATTGGGGGGACAAAAGTGCATAAAGCATGACAGTAATTTGTAAAACTCCTGTTGTCTCGGATCCCTTCTCCCCATTTTCTCCTCCTTTTATCCCTCTAGTCACGCTGGCGCTCTTCTTTGCTCCATGTCGGTCTACTCCCACACCCCTGCTACTCTATGCGCCCTTCCCCAAGCATTTTATACCCAGCGAGAGATCTTGCAGCCTGAAATAAATACTGTAGCTGAAATCTTGGCCCCGCTGAAGTCAAAACTCCCACTTCAATGGGCCACAATGTCACCTTTCGTGCTTTTATAGCACTTACCAGCTGTATATGGCAAGTCACTTTACAAAACTACAAAAGTTTGGTGCTCATCATTATCCATCCCCCAGGTTTATGGAAACGGAGATGCCGAGAAGTTAAATGACTTGTCCAAGCTCACAAAAGCAGAGACATGTATAGAGCCCAGTTCATCCCAGGCCCTGTCTGTGGTGGTTCAGATTGAGAATGCAGAAGTGAGTTGTGGATGTAGCAGAGAGGAAGAAAGGGAACTGATGAGTAGAGTGGGGGATGCGATGTTGAATGACTTACCTGCTCGTTTCCTTGCTCTTCATGGTTTGTGATAGTGGGATATGCAGGTTGTCAACCATGGATAGCTCAGAGGAGGGGGGAGTATATATACCAAGTGTGATGTGAATGTGTGTAAGTCCCAGTATTTATATGGGTGCACCAATGACATGAACACAGACCCTGAATAATTTTCAGTTCAAACTGAAGATGTACTGTGCACTTACCTGTAAAAGTTAGTACAAACACACATATTGAAATTATCCACGATATCCTGCTGTTGGTTTCATCAAAGCTTTCCATCAAATCAGTAAAGAAGACTCCAAATGATTTTATAATACCGTATGTAAGTGCTTCCACAACAAAGAAAGCAAAAGCAACAGTCCATCCCCATCCTCCATCAGGCACTTTAGTATAAACATTTGGGGTGGTGCACAACATTTTTATAGCTTTGACAGTCATTCTTAATCTGGAATAGAGGGAAAAAATAAGACATCTTTTTAAATTCATTTTTTACAAAGTCTAATAATTGCAACATCACAGAAAAATATTGGGGAGGAGAGTCGCTTTCTCGCTCTGTGAGATTAAACACAGGGGACTCAGGTAGACGTTTCTCTTTTCTAGGATGAGATAGGAGTGGGCCCTTTGAATCAAGAACCAGAAACTCATCACTCAGCTTCAGGACAAGCTGTCCCAATCAGCAAAACTAGAGATTAAAAGCAGTCATCTGAGTTAAATGCAGATGGGATACAATTCAGGAAAAAAATCCATAGGCGAGCTCCGGAGGGCTCATGAAATGAGACAGACTTCGGAGCAATGCCCCACCAATCACGTTTTTCTAACTTGCTGACGTTGAACAAAAAGGAAAGCAGTAGAGGGAGGATGAGACTTCCATCCTGCACTTCCTCAAGGACCTCTTTGCTGTCTCAGCCCAAAGCTTCAACACAGCTCCACATGGTTTTTGCAGAGCTGGTTAGTTACGTAAATCAGCTAGAGGCTATTTTTTTCCTGTGGCTTTTAAAACCATGAAATGCTTTCCTGAGCACACATAGTGGCTGCTAAGATTCCAGGAAAGAGAGTGGAGTGGCTTGTATCATCAAAGACATAAAGACAGGGGGAAAAACCCTCTGTTTCCTTCACCTCTTCCAGCTTGGTGGTTTGAGCATTGGCCTGCTAAACGTAGGGTTGTGAGTTCAATCCTCAAGGGGGGCTATTTGGGGTAAAATCAGTACTTGGTCCTGCTAGTGAGGGCAAGTGGCTGGACTTGATGAGCTTTCAGGGTCCCTTCCGATTCTATGAGATCGGTACATCTCCATGTATTTGGAGATGGGTTCAGCCCCTAGTGGTTCTTGGGGCTAGGAAACATTGGTCTACTTCTGAAGCTTTTTTCCCCTGGTAAGAAGGATTTGTTAGGATCAGTTTGTCTGAGGCTGAGGGAGTTAAAGGTTCTGCAAAACAGAAAGACCAAATTGCTTCAGCATGATGGACTGAACTTACAGCAATAATAAAGGAGGGCACTGAACACACTATAAAGGAAAACCACGTGTCCCCTTACCACAAGGCTCAGTCATGATGACATGCCGGAGATTGCTGTTTAGTGCTCAGTGAAACACCCAATCATGCATCCAGTGACTTCACGCTCACCACTAATCCCATCTGCAGGCTAGGACTGGCATACACATGTCAAATAAGTCCTATTGTTAACAACACTGCATGGTTTTCTGGAGTGTTTTAATACCATACAGGATATTAAGTTAGGCCCAAATCAGCCTGGTGTAACTCTGTTGACATCAGTGGAGTTACACCAGGGATAAATGTGGCCCATTAGCTTTTAAAAGTACTGAAATACTATGTCAAAAAACAAATGGACAGAAAAAGACCCCAAAACCCACACAACCCAGGGTTAATCTTAGTCTCCAATAGTGTTTTCTGAAAACTGGCCTTGTAGTGGGTGTGACAGCACCAATATGAGTCATGGAGTCCCTGTTGCCAGCTAACCAGAGTAGGTCAAGACTCCATTTTATTTTGTAAGTCTTCAATATACACAAGTGCAAAGGGTCACTTCTCTTTCTGGGGTTCCCACTAAAAACCAAGGCCCTATGTCAGAACAATCATCCCACTAGCTGAGGAGGGCTAAGACCTGTGCTTCTGAGTACGCTGGGCAGAGAGGTATGAGAGATGTCATGGTCTACACTAGGGGATGGCCCTGTCACACACCTGCTGTGTGACCTTGGGCAAGTCACCTTCTCTCTCTATGCCTATTTCCCTTTCCACCCTTTCTCTGTCTTTTCTAGTTAGGGCTTGTCTCTGCTATGGAGGCTACAGCACTGTAGCTATGCCTCTGTAACCCCATAGTGTAGATGCATGCTACAGTGACGGAAGCGGGTTTTCCATCATGGTAGGATCTCTACCTAGGTTGATGGAAGCATTCTTCTGTTAACCTAGCTCAGGGGTGGGCAAACTACTGCCCGGGGGCCTCCTCCGGCCTTCCAGACATTTTAATCTGTCCCTCGAGTTCCCGTCGGGAAGCGGTGTCCGGGGCTTGCCCTGCTCTGGCGCTCCAGCCAGGGAGCAGTGTCCGGGGCTTGTCCCACTCTGCACAGCTCCTGGAAGCAGCAGCATGTCCCCTCTCTGGCTCCTACGCATAGGGGCAGCCAGGGGGCTCTGCACGCTGCCCCCGCAGCTCCCATTGGCCAGGAACCGTGACCAATGGGAGCTGCAAGGGTGGAATCTGTGGATGGGGCAACTTGCCTGGCCGCGCCTCCGTGTAGGAGCTGGATGGGGGACATGCCGCTGCTTCTGGGAGTTGCTTGAGGCAAGTGCCGCCCGGAGCCTGCACTCCCAAACCCCTGCCCCATCCCTGATCCCCCTCCTGCCCTCAAACCCCTCAGTCCCAGTCCAGAGCACTCTTTTGCACCCCCAACTCCTCATCCCCAGCCCAGAGCCTGCAGCCCCAGCTGGAGCCCTCACCCCTTCCCGCACCCCAGCCCCCAATTTTGTGAGCATTCACGGCCCGCCATACAATTTCCATACCCAGATGTGGCCCTCGGGCCAAAAAAGTTTGCCCACCCCTGACCTAGCTGCATCTACCACCGGGGTTAGGAGCAATGAAGCTATGTCAATTTAGACCTTAAGTATAGACAATGCTTTAAATTGTAAATTCTCTCTTATTAGGCTCTCTCTTACTATGTACCTCTTACTGTATAGTGCTCAGAACAATGGGACCCAAAACACTAGCACTAACCTTGGATCTTGAACTATTCCCAGCTGGGTGCTTTATCCCTGCTCTGCTATTCCCAGCCCCTAAATCTTTACACAATAATGTTTTCCTTCCCCCATTTTCTACCTGAGTTGCTTTAAAACATCCAGAAAGATTCCTTGGGCTTTTCCCAAATGAATCTGTTAGGCTGAAATTAGCATTCAAGACCTAAGTTTAGAATTCAAGGATGAATTTCAAATAGAGATACTGACACACCCTTTAAGTGTAACAGAAATCTGTATGTATGGCATACTCTTTGCTAGACTGTGGGCTTATTCATTAAAAGCCGTTCCATTCGATCATGTCAATACTCATTCAGGACATGCTCTTAGGTATATTAAAATGTACTTCAAGATTCCTTACGGAAAGGATAGAAAAAGCTGCCGCAGGGCATTTGACACAGGTCCCTAACCAATTTACAAGTTCTCGTTTTTTGACGATGCTTAAGAATTTACAGTTTTGCCCCTTGAAACGAGTCCCATAGGGATAACACGGACTCCTGGAAACTGAAGAGTAAACCTGGGCTAGGAGGCATGTTGTCTACACAAATTGTAACTTTTCCTACTTGGCTGAAGAGACTGCAGTAGGGTATGTTTGTGCTGAAAGACTTGGCAACTTAAAGAAAATGACCTGCCTTCTTTGGTTAAGCACAAAGGGTCAAATCCATTCATGTTGTAACTCAACAAGTACACAATAGTGACTGTACACACAAAGACCAAATTCCTTACAGCTACCTAGAAATGGCAATTAAAAATGATGTATTTCTAGCTTTCTGAACAGAAGACAGTCCGTGCCCAGCGTAATTCACAATTAGGGAAACTCTTATAAGGATTGTGTATTTCAGAGATGCTATAGCAAGTCTTGTGGAAAGTGTCTTTCACCTTGATGCTGTGTTGAATGAACATTGATATGTTATTGTTTTTTGTAAAGGTATTGTACAAAGTTACTGTATATATTTCTCCGATCATACTGCTGTTCTCATTATTTAAATCCAGCCAGAGAAAACTGGTTGAAGTTACTTGTTCTCAGAGGGCACTATATCAAATAACAGCAGCATCCTAAACCTTCTATAAAACAGGGATTGGGAATAGGAACTAAAATGAATCTTAATAACTTAGGGCAAACTTCTGCTGTCTAGCCACACGGTGGAATAGAATGCTGGCGTTCCGCTCTTCCCCCTTCAGTAGAACACTTGGATCCACCTGGCAGGTTTTACCAATATTGTGTCCTCCCAAAGCATGCAGAACTCTCCCTGCTCCGGATCTCCATGCTGCTTCATCTGCTCTCCAAAGGCACTGGGGACCCTCTCCAAAGTAGACATGATTCAACAAAGCATTGGATGATGTGTTCCCGTCCATTCAACATTTAAAGCCCATGCTGATGTCCTACTGACCTCCGTGAGATTAAAACACACTTCAATGCTTTGCTGACTAAGAATTGGGTTGAGCGCGTGCTTAGCTTTATGGCTCTACTTTGCTGATTTGGAACTTGCCCTCACCAGAAAGCAGATCATTAGCGTCCAAATATCGCTCCAAAGTTTGTTTGAAAGAATCTTGATCCCTCAGCAGTGGGGGCATTAGGAATACAGACCGGTGTGCAAATCTGGGGCACTACACATGTCATAAATAATGGAAGAAATGAGTGAGAGACACTAAAAGAAAAAAGAACAGGAGTACTTGTGGCACCTTAGAGACTAACACATTTATTTATTTATTTGAGCATAAGCTTTCGTGGGCTACTAATTTGTTAGTCTCCAAGGTGCCGCAAGGACTCCTCCTGTTCCTTTTGCGGATACAGACTAACCCGGCTGCTACTCTGAAACTAAAAGAAAAGCAGTTTTGAAATATACAACCAAGTTCCTTTAAAAAAAATAAATCTATAGATCACGAAGGACCGCGGCAAAAATTATCTGGGTGCAAAAATAAATAAATAAATAAAATCAAATTAAAAAAAAAAAAAAAAGCGCTCCTGGTTCCTAAAAGTGAGGTAGGGAAATGTAGTGCGGGGGCCGATTTTCGGCATCACTTTCTGAAGGTTTAAGCAGTTACCAGGGGGCCTGCGGCAGCGCTGGCGAGGGGCGCCAGCTGTTCCCTGGTCACGGACGCTCCTGGTTACAGGAGCAAAGAACGGCCACAAGGCAACAAACTTTGAAGCATAAATCTCACTTACCGGCTTTGCTGCTGCTGGGAGGGGGGCAGGCGGGACCCCCCCACGCCACAGCGGGGTGCAGGCGAGCTCAGCAGCGGATCGGCAGCATGGTGAGGGAGCAGGGGGCTGGCTGGAGCAGGAGCCCCCCAAGGCGGGGAAGGGGCTGGGGAGGGCAGCCGGGCAGGGACCCCTGTGCAGGGGAGGGGCTGTGGCTGGAGAAGGGGAGGGGGAGAGAGGCGCTAGCCCCCCTCGGAGCAGGGCTAGGGTCTGTGCCCGGCTGCTGCCCCCCCCCGGCCGGGCTGCCCCCCCAGCGCCTTGCTCCGGCGGCTGCCCGTCCCCTTCTCCTGCCCGGGCGGCGGCTGCTGTCCCCCCTCCGCTCACTTCCCAGCTTTATATAGACCGGCTCGAGCCGGTCTCTGCCGGCGGACCCGGCGCGCGCGGCAGCGCCATGTGCGCGCCGGGCCCGGCTCGCAGCAGCCGCTCCAGCCCGGCGTGCGCTGCAGGGAGGGGGGCGCGGGGGTGCGCGCTGGGGAGGCGGGGCGGGGAGGAGAGGCTGCCGCCCAGAGCCAGTGTGCGAGCTGCGGGGGGGTGTGTGTGTGGGGGGGAGAGTGCATCCTCGTCCTGGGGCTGCTGCCGTCACCCCAAATACCCCACACCCAAGGGGGTGACCCTCCCCTGAAACCTTGACTCTGCTTCCCCCCACCACCAACAGGTGTCCTGCCTCTGCGGTGCACGCCCCAGGTGTCCCTCTGCCCCCCCAGTACCCCCGGGGGTACCGCTCCCCACAATCCCCGCTCCCAGAGACCCCGGGTCCTTTGCATTCCCCCCCTCCCCTTTAAGGACAAGCCCGGACCTGGCAGAGGTGATGGCCCCTGGCCCCCCGCCCTGGGCCCAAGCCAGGGGATGCTCTCCCGCCGGGGCTCGGCCGGGCCACCCAAGCGAACGGCAGAGGCGCAGCCGGCCTTCAAAACCCACCTCGCCAGAAGAGGGGCAGCGAGAAAGGCTGCGTTTTCCTGCTCCTTCCCATAGCCCCGATGAGGGCATTATTATTGGGACTGGGCCCCGCTGGCTTGCTTAGGGGAGGGGGGGGGGGACAGCCGTGCATTTCACCGGCCCGCGACTGGGCTGCAGGCACCTGCTGGACTCAACCTTCAGCCTCCTACAAGCTGGAGTCCAGAGGCCGCTCCGGGGAGACGTGGCCCCACATTCCCCGAAGACCCCCGAAAGAAACCCGACAGGATTCCCGGCTGGCCCCCAGCCACGCTCCAAGCGCTGCCGCCGGTTGATGCCCGGCTGGGACCCGTCTGCGCTGTACCCTGCGATGTGATTTCAGCACCAGGCACCCCCGCCCCGCCGAGCAAAGGCGCCCGCTGCAGAGAAAGCGGGGAAAGAAGTTGGGGCCGAGGAGTTACTGCGTTCAGGGGGGGCTGTGGCTTGGGGGGGGGGCTGTAACTGGGACAAAACAAAGTGCCGCAGCCCCCAGCGGCTTATTTCACGCTTGCAAAGGGCAAGGGGAGGGGAAGGGGTCTCTGTTGCAAAGGGGTCGCGGCAGGGGAGGAGGGGGCTGCTCGCGCCCCCCGTGCTAGGTGTCTCCTCCCGGCAGCGCGGCGGCCCCGCGCTCCCCGGGGAGAGGAAACCCTGGAAGCGCCGCCTCGCGCTCGGGTCCCCGGCGGGCGCGAGCCCGATCGCTGCAGCAGCATCCTCCGGCTCGGTGGCGCGAGCGCGTCCCAGGTTCAAGCTCGTGCAGCTGCCACGGACTGGAGCCGGTCCGGGCAGAACAGGTTTCTGCCAGTTTGGGTGTGTGTGCGTGTGTGTGTGTGTGGCGGCGGCTGGGTGTGAGACTCACTCCCCGCCGGAAGCGGAGCGCTGCCTGCTGCAATGGGCCATGACGATGGCTGCAGGCGCCGGCGTTGCCTGGCAGAAGCATCCCCCCGAGGGAAGAGCCAAGCGCCTGGGGCGCCCCCGGAGTCAGCAGTGTGCAACCGGCACCCCTGAACCTGCCGGAGCCGGCTCCGTTGGAGTTGGGTGGTTGTTTTTCTGAATTGTGTGGGCAGGAAGGCTGGGGATGAACCACGCTCCTGCTGCTTCTCCTTGTTCGGCAACAAACCCGGCCGTGCCCGATTGTTATGCAGATTTCCCCGCTTTGCTCCCTGACTCCCAATTCCGGGCTGGGAAAAAAAAAGATATTTTATTCGCCTGCCCGGGCCGAAACGACCATCATTCGCCTTCTGCGGCGGGGTGGGGGGGAGGTGGGGGTGTAAATCTTACTGCGTGGAAAAGAGGGGGTGATTTTGCTAATGCTGACGCGCTTTTAAGTGTGGAGGAACCGGAAGAGGAAGGGTTAACTTGTCACCCGTGCTGCGCTTCAGGGACTCGGTCTGTAGGCAGAGTCGCGTTTTATTTAGCGTGTAGCCAAAACGGATTGACGAATGGGAGCGATGCTTGGCTTTGTGGGGCGCTCAGTTCATCCTGCAGCCTCCCATTCAGCCGGTCAAGTCCTGCACCGTTTTGGAGGGTCAGTGTTGCATCCTGTTTGTTTAGAGAAGGGCCCTTCCTCTCTGTGTGGAAAGGGGACAGAAGGGAGAAGTGTGTAAAGCAAAGGAAGCAATGGGTCCCCCCCTCCACACACACACACACACACACACACACTCTGTTTGCAGCCTTAGGTACTGCTGGCATCCCACTAAAGCACTGCTTGCTTTGAGACTGCTGCAGCCAACATTTTCTTTAATTCCCAGATACACTTGGCATGTGCAGTTTAGAAAGACACGCACGACGGGACCCTATGGATCGTGCGTGTGACAGTGCAAAACAGCAGCCCCGGCCTGCCATAAGGCAGCAGAACTGGAGGAGGGAATGTGGTAAGCTGCTCTTTTAATAATAACGCTTAGCACCTGCAAGTGCTGCATCTTCCCAGGACTATACAGTCACTCATTAATTATTTTTAACCACTATTTTGGGCGGCCAACCGGAGCCTGAGAAGGAGCCAGATTTTACCAATGTACATTGCCAAAGAGCCACAGTAATATGTCAGCAGCCCCCCAGCAGCTCCCCCCATTCCAACCTGCAGCGCCTCCTGCCCGCCAGCAGCCCCACCAATCAGTGCCTCCTGCTCTCTCCCCATGCCTCTCGCCCGCCCTGATCAGCTGTTACGTGGTACTCAGGAGGCTCTGGTAGGGCGGGGGGAAGAGCGAGGGCATGGCAGGCTCAGGAGAAGGGGTGGAGTGGGGGCAGGGTCTGGGGCAGAGCAGGGAGTTGAGCACTGAGCACTCACCTTCACATTGGAAAGTTAGCATCTATCGCTCCAGCCCTGGAGTCAGTGCCTATGCAAGGAGCTGCATATTAACCTATGAAGAGCCGCGTGCGGTTCCGGAGCCACAGGTTGGCCATCCCTGGACTATTTCCTTTCCTTTTTAGTGCCACAATAATGGTAGGTCTCTTTTTGCAGCCTTAACAAACAAACTAAAAGCCTGAGTGCGGATTTCACTTTTAAACACTAGAAAAAATAGTTAATTGTTAATTGTTTTAAAGCTTTCCCTTGGTTTTCATGTAAAAAAAAAGTGATCTGGTCATAAAATAGGTAGGACAGCCCATCTGACAGATAGTATTATTGTTTGTTTGTTTGTGTTACTGTAGCTCTTTGGAGCCCTAGTCATGGAGCAAGACCCTGTTGTGCGAGGTGCTGTACAAACACAGAACAAACTGTCCCAAAGAGCGTAGCTGCTTTGAACTTTAAACAGGATGTGGACACGACGGAAACATGTTTGTTGGTCTCAGTCCAGTTGCCCAAAGAACCATCTGACAGGTGCACTGGTCATGAACTTAGATGATACTCTCAAAGCAGAGTCAAAAGATTGAATGGACCATTGAGACTGAGACACATTGCTGGGTATAACCCTCACCCTGCTACGGCCCAAACGTGGATACAGCGTGTGACAAAGACCCAAATGAAGAATGCAACAAAATTATCCATGTAAGAAATATAAAATGCCTCATGGTTTCTTCTGTGGAGCTGTAGCTTCCAAACTTTTTCATGCTGTGACCTCCTTTGGGCTCAGGTCAGATAACGTGACCTCGAGGGGTCTGAGAGGCGATGATGGGGTTTGAGAATTAAAGCCTTGAAAAACAGGTTCTGCCCCTGGCAGAACAGGGGGTTTGCAGAGCGAGCCCACCTTGTGCTCACCTGGCAATGGTAGCTCCTGTCCCGCAGGGGCTGGCTGTGCGTGAGTCCCCATTCTGGGCATTGCAACCTGGTCCCTACTGTGTGGGTTTGTGTCACAGCACCACGCAGCTTTGGCCTGGCCCCTCTAATTTGAGTGAGTGGCGTTGTGAGTCCGTGCACCATGAGCAAGGCCGTAACACCTGGAACAGGGAGTTGAGCCCAGCCAGCCCTGCAAGACAGGAGCCTCTTCAACGGGGACACATTCTGGCTTTCTTACATTTTCTTTTTTTTTCCTCTTTTTTTAACATCTCGCCACCCCCTGGCACCCTTTTGCAACCCTTTCTAGGAGTCGCAACACACAGGTTGGGAAATGCTGCTGTAGAGTAAATAACTCTGTAACCTCAGCTCCACGGTTCTTTTTTCCATAATTTTCAGAATGAAGTGAGGGGAAACCACATTTTTGTGGAATGCGGGTAACCTTGGGACTAAAATGTGAGACTTTCCTCCAAACCAGGATCATGGGTAGGTATGTTGCTGAGCCGTATGAGGAGACATGCACTGATTCTACTTATGCTGGTTCTACTTGTTTGGTGGCTAAACAGAATGCTTGAATCCTAGCAGCTGCCCGGTCTGGCATCTTGTGCCAGCATTCAGATTTTGCTTTCTAAGTTAACTTGATTGATGATGTGATGAGCTTTCCTGACTCAAAAAGGTCCATTCTTTGGAGTCTGTCTCCAAAGAAGTTTGTGTTTCAGGCTGTTATTTAGCTTCTGGAAAAAGAACCTTTGGGGCTTGAAAAATTATTGGTAGCTCTAGTTAAAAGAGTCACGTTATGTACCTTTGTGAACCCATGGAGGTATTCGGTGCTTTGTTCTCTAAGTGCACCTACTGTGTACTTGATAAAATCAGATTCTGGTTCTTCTCTTTTTTTTAATTTCAACTCTACACACATGCATTGTTTGTGAACTTAAAGCAGGGCTCTTGTTCTGGATTCTTGAGCCTTGCATCATTAATCCTTGCTGTTTGTGTTTAAATTCACTGACTTTTGCCGACTTGTAACAGATTTAATTTTTTTATTAAAGCTAATGTTAAAAAAATTATATACTAGATAGGTTGTCTGTACATCTGGGTCTAGTGCTTAGATTATCCACAAATACAAAGTTTGTTTTTAAAAGTCATATGGTACATAGAGTACATAATCAGCAATAACCCAAATTTAGGTGAATAGATTTAACAGTACAGTTTAGGTATTAGAATCTGAATACTCGGGTATCATTCTGAAAAGTGCAGAGAGATTTGGTTGTGGAAAGCAAAATATATCAATGAGTTGGAGATTGTCCCTCAGTAATTGAGAATTAGGTAGGTTGTCCCTTAGAAAATACAATCCATGAGGAAAATATTTCAGTGACTTTCCTGATCGCGCTTCTCATCAGCACGCCAGCTCCTCCCTCCTGGTATTGCCGATGTCCAGTGATGTGTTCTGTGTAGATGTCCCTCAACCACCTGATGATGTCCGACACCATGAGTTGCTGCATCAGCTGAGTGTAGCGTTGACTGATTCCGCATTCTCTCAGCTCTCGCTCGTTACTGGGGTCCCATGCGCTCAAGGCTCCGCCAGTCAGTCTGTGTGTCTGAACCTGGTAACTCTTAGCTCTCAAGGTTTCGGCCAGAGGGGCGTATTTCTCCATCTTTCGAGTTTGGGCATCGTGGAAGGCCGGGGTCCTGTTCTTGAAGGGCACTGTGACATCTACCATGATGATCTTCCAGTCCTCATTGGTGATGATGATGACCGGTTGCAATTGGCTGTCGGTTCCGGGGATGGCGGAGTTTACAGCAACCTTCCCCAGGGGTGGCGGGATGGGTCTGGCCAGGCGATCTTGAATGGCGTTGGGTCGCAGCTGCCAGGCTCTGAAATGGGGCTTGCAGCTACACAGGACGTGGGGTAGGAGTACTTCATTCAGACCACAGTGGGGTATAAAACCGTATCTTGTTTGCTCTGCTGTACTTATGGACTGTGGAAACTTGCCACATTGCCATGGTAATATAAAACTATAACACACAAATAACTCTGCCTAGTTCAAATGGGACTCAGAAGAACTTTAAGGAATCTGGTTTATAAACTTTCAAAAATTAGGAAATAAATCAAGATCTTTGTTCAGTTCTTAAGTCATTCTGCTCATTTCATCTCATATGGCATGTATAATTTCTCAGTGGGTAAAGCCCTCCGGAGTCCCTGTCACCCAGATCGGGGGTAGTAAATGATCTCTCTCACGCACACACACATACACACACACACACACAGAGGTATATGTTATTGAGAAACAATCTGAGCCTTCTTTAACTTCAGTTGGCAACTCAGGGAACTCCCCTTAACTTTCAATTGGCAACTAACTCTCATTGACTTCAAAGAGCATAGCCTCTGAAGACATCAGCATATGTCCCATCCTCTGTAATTCCGCTTTACTAAAAACCTTTGTGTGAAAAGGACCTTTCTGAAGAGTTCATGGCCCTATCCTCCACCCATTCACCCTGTTGGTTACAGTGCAAGTAGTTTTGAGGCAGTGGAAGAGATGTGTGGCTCCAGATGAGAAAATAACATGCTAGTGTTCTTAGAATAAAGATCAAAGAAAGAATATAGGGCTACCACCTTCCCTTTGGGCAAAGCTTGAATGTAGCCCTGTCCTTGTCTGGCCTCTCGGTGGATTGAACTCTTCCTTGCTCATCCATCTGTCCTTTTCCACATGTCTGCCTTCCTCCTCCGCCCCCCATTTCTGCTCGTTTCCTTTGCTCTCCTTGATACTTTTCCTCCCACTTTATTTTGCAGAGTGTTATTCATGCAACTGTCCACACTTTGCAGGTTGTTGTATACTGTGTATTTGTAGCCGTGTCAGTCCCTCTCACCAACTGGAGGTGCTCCAATAAAAGATTATTGCCTCACCCTCCTTGTCTCACACTTCACGGAGGGCAATGAGGGAAATCAAGGAGGCATTGGCAAGGGAGATGTGCAGTTCTGGGTGAGGTCTGAGGATGCTGGAGAGAAGGAAGGCTGTACCAGATTGCAGCAGCTGTAGAGGGGCAGGCTCTTGCACCAGCTGTGGTGAGAGATGGTGCACAACGTGATGAAGGAGAAACAGGAAGGGGAGGCGAGAGAGAGAGGTGGTCTTTTGAGCAGGCTGGAGAAGCTTCTTGGGTAATTTTGAAGGCAGGTGAGCAAATAAAATGAATTGGATGCTGACGTGGCCGGGGAGGCAGTTGAGTTGTTTGGAGATGGGGGTGTTGTGGGAAGGTGGGCAACAGCGTTCAGCACTGGCTGGTGTCTGACGAAAGGGCAGTTCATTTACGACCGTGAGGTGTCTTTGGCTCCTAGTCCTTCCTCTCCTGGTTCATCCCACCCAACCCAGCTCCTCCTCTCCACTCTGAATTCCCTCCCGGGGATCCTCTAGTTCCCCCTGTGGTGGGGAGCGCTCCTACCGCATCACCAGTTCAGCACCTCACTCTACAGCTTGCCCATGTGCTTCAGGCCAGTCAAAGGGCCTGCTCAGCTCCAGGGTTCCCACACAATGGCTTGGAAACCAGGGGACTCGGGCTAAGGTATACACGCTACCTCTCTGATTTAAACTTCCTTTGGGGCTACTGACCCACATTCGCGCCACATGTGCTCTGCGGTCTGAGGTTTAGTAGTGGAGATGGTCAGTCGCTGAGGCCTTTGGGACTGACATCGGGGGACTCACCGAGCAGGTTCAGAAAAGCCTCTCTCTGTGCTTTAAACGGGCAGATTCTTCCATAGCTGGCTGATCAGGCGCCCAGTTCAAAGGGGTCACGTTGTCGGGTTGTTGGGTTCTGGCTGACAGCTCCATTCTCCAGGCCAGTCTGGAATTGTGTAGAGATTAGCTCACCGGGGCCCAAAGACTCATTCTCTCCAGAGCAGACTGGAGACAATTTAATGGATACAGTTTTCTATACAGGTAAAAAAATAAAGACCATACAGACATTTCCTGCTCTCCCCTCTGGCTATGCCCAGCCTGCTTGGATTTACTTTACGGTGGGCATTAATTAGTCACATCACAGCATAGCTTCTCTTCTGAGGGGGGATACTTGAAATGACCTCACTATTAAAATAGTGTTCAAGAACCATTTATTGCAGTGTAGGCCTGGGCAAATCTCTGCTTTGTGGGCAGCATTTCTCTCTCCTAGTAGAAACTGAAGGATGCCGCATAAAGACATATTTATAATTTCCGCCTTTTTAAAGCCGTCTGATGCCTTGCCACTGAATTGTGCAGGGATGGACAAGCTCAGCAGTGACTTTAGGCTTCCATACATTCAGCGTGTTACGGTGGCAACCGTACAGCGGCTGCCCCGTGTGCTTAAACATGCAGTCTTCAGATATGCAACCTCAGGCAGGCTGGTGTGCAAACATCCGGCATACGGCAGTTAAAGAAGGAATTATGTTCAAACAATGCGGAGTGACGTATTTTTAGATAGTCAAGGAAATCTCAAGCTCAGACAGCCAGCTGCAGCATCCAGAATTCAGTAACTGTCCTGGTCTTGTTTTGAAGAGAGTGGAGTTTCGGTCCTCTGGAAGTCCTGCAGTGGTTCTTAGGAGTCACTGTGGCAGGTGAATTTGCTGCTGGGTTGCAGAGGGGAGGGATAGCTGAGTGGTTTGAGCATTGGCCTGCTAAACCCAGGGTTGTGAGTTTAATCTTTGAGGGGGCCACTTAGGGACTGGGGCAAAATCAGTACTTGGTTCTGCTAGTGAAGGCAGGGGGCTGGACTCACTTACCTGTCCCTTCCAGTTCTAGGAGATAGAATATCTTTATTTATTTTGAACTGGCGAGACACCCCTCCACTCTCTTGCCTCTGAACAATTGTTTTCTCAGCCGGGGGCTCTGATTCAACAAAGCACATAAGCATGTGCTTGAGTGTACCCCACCTACTAAGCAAAGCACTGAAGCCCGTGCTTAAATCCCATTGAAGTCAATGGGAAAAGTACATGCTATAGTACTTTGCTGAATATGGAGTTTGCATGACTCGTTGTTGGTCAGGATGACAGGGCAGGGAAAACTTGGCATAGCTTATCTGCCACGTGGGCAGGTCTAGGTTTCTTTGTACTTTGTTCCACATCTCCGTTAATGGCCTTTCAGGGTTTATGTGCTCTGCAACTGGGAGCAAGTCTCCCATCTGGGGTGGATAGACACGTGCTAGCTCCGCTCAAGCTAGTGCACTAAAAATGGCAGTGTGGACTTTGTGTCATGGGCTGGCTGCCTGAGAACATCCCCAGAGGGCTCTGAACTCGGGTGGCTAGCTCCCGCTGCCACCTGTGCCACAACGGCCACATGACTATTTTGAGCTCGCTAGCTCCATCATAGCTAGTGCCTTTCTGCCTACCGCAGCTATGGGCAGGTTCCCAGCTGCAGTGTAGACATACCCTGAGAGCTCAGAGGATCAAGCAATTTGATCAGACACGAATGCACAGACGTAGGCCTCAAATGACCTTTTCCTTTTCAATTAGAGAGAAGACAGTGTTCTTTGCAAATGGTTCGGATTGCTTGTGTTAGCCACGTTATACCCCCTTACCTCCCTGCAATAAATCGAAACATCCGGCCAAAGTTCAGGCTCCCTCTCGGATGGCTGGAGGCGCAGTTAGTTTGGTCAGGCAGGGGTGTGGCATTGTATTATTGTGGTAGGTCACTCATGCTAGAGATGTGCCAGGCAAAGCCGTAAGCTCTTTTATTAGCAGGAAGTATCCAACCAGCAGGGTTTGTTTTTCATATATACAATTTTAAAAGATACCTTGCTTGGGCATTTTCAGCTAGGAGTGCCGGCGCACGTTTTGCACCCTTATGGCACAAAAGGACACTTTTTCACAGGCTGTTACTCTGAAATGAAGATTAGGCTCTTTCTCATGATGCTCAATTTTACTTTGCTTGCTTACCTTACTGTGCTATTAGACTGGGAAGACTGGTGTGCATGTGGCGAGGATGTAATGTGCATGGAGAGTTTCTGCAAAGCAGGTAGACAGCATGGCCCCCATCCTACAAGTTACTCTATGCAGGTCGAGTGGTAACAGAGTCCCGCACTGGGTTACAAAATCCTCAAGCTATCTAAAAAAACCACCCATTTAAAAAAACCTGACTGTAGCAGTTTTGAAGGGTGTTAGAACCTGCATTGGAGACCAGAGCCTTCTGTCCGTAGAACAGGTCTATCCACAGCAGCCTTGGTGTCAACTTCCCCCAGCACTGAGCTGCCAATGTGCCACGCTGCTCTGTAGGGAACACCCTTGGAAGGGACCATGGGTGAAAGGGGAGTCAAGAAGGGACAGGATTCCGCTGTCAGCTGCTTCCGTGTAAATCTAGAGTCATTGTACCTAAGTTAGTGGAATACTCCACATTTACGCCAGTGTAAACGAGATCAGAATCGGTTGTTTTTTTGTGTGGTGGACACTTGCCCATTATTGGGAATTGGAAGAGGGACACCAGCTTATTTCATCTCGACCCACAACCAGCCTGCACAGGCTAATAACTTTCAGTCGCTGCTGCTTTGAACCCCAATCTTCCAAACACGTAGGCCAGGTTTACACTAGATACTTTTCCCGGGATAATAATGTCGATTAGGATGTGATTCTCTACAGCGTTTGTAAAATGGCAAAAAACTCTAGTGTAGATACAGTAATACTGACAAAAAAGTCCTTTTGCTGGGATAGCTTATTTCTTTGGGGAATGGCATAAGCTGTATTGGCAAAAGAATTTTTCTGCTGGTATGAACTGTGTCTCCACTAGGAGGGTTTGCTAGTACAATACAGTACCAGCGTAGCTATACCAGCAAAGCCTTTCTAGTGTAGACATGTTTCTGGGGTCATGGGATTACATGAGAATGTCAGCTTTCTTTTTTTTTTTTTTTAAATAAAAGCATAAGTCTCTAGCCCTCGTCACCTTTGTCCAGCTTGTCCTTGTCCATCCCTCCACGAATGCAAGTCGACACCACACCATTCTATTTCATTGCGAGCATGTTCTTTCCATTTTTGGCCAAAGAGTTTTATCATGAGACCGGCCCAGCGCATTTTCGGTCTGCCCAGCGGTCGCTTGTGATCTCTGGGGATCCAGTCACTGATGCGGGTTGTCCACTTATTGTCTTGCCTGCAGACTACATGACCTGTCCATCTCTGCTTTGCGTCGTACATTGCCTGCACTACATCCGTCACCTCTGTATGCCTTCTGATCTCATTTGGTATATGATCACGGAGCGTTGGTGTGGGGGTGAACGGGGTTTGACAGCGAAATACGGCGGAGCATATGCTCTGGCAGGTTTTACCAAGCCGAGAAGGTGTCAAGCTAGCGTCCAGGGTAGTACGGAGTCCGACTGTACCTCTTTTACTCTAAGGCAGCCCGGCCAAAGTGGAGGGGTACCGCAGCTACAGGGCACAAGGGCTGGCACCCCAAATGCACTGCAGCAAAATTCTCCTGCCAAACAAGCCACATAAAAGCAGAATAAACCAGGAAACCGAGCACAGACTCATGCGTCGGCCTGACCATCGCTCACAACCTGGGTTAGCACAGGACAAAAAACAGAAAATGGCTAAAAGAATAGTCCAACAATTTGTTGCAAGTCACAACACAAGCCTAGCCCTCATGCTTGTGGAAAAAGCTTGAAAAAGTGATCCCTAAAAGCTCAAAATCCAGAAAGCAAATAACAAGAACCCCTTCTCCCCATTTATTAACTTTTAAAATCTTGTAATTTCAAAGCCCGTCTCAAGATTCTGGAACGCTTGGTGTTGGCAAATTTGCACTTGGAGGTTACGCCATGGGGAACTGTTCATAGTCGCAAATGCGACATCTGATAGTGTTTGCTGGATCAATCCCTTGGGCAGGATTGGAACCAGAGTCATCTTATGAAAAGATTATAAGAATTGGTTTATTTTATTCCGGGAATATTTTTTTTCAATGAAAGTTGGCAAACTTTATGGGATGTTTCTCTATGTACACAGGGCAATATTTAAAGAGCTCTGCAGTGTACGGCAGCCTACAAGCAGCTTTCACCTGAGAAAAGAAAGTATCTTATCCCTACTTATTTCAGAGGCTTCCCTTTTCATTAGGAGAAAAAAAAAAACAACTAACTAAAACAACCAATCCAGCATTGAACTTTCATCAATGGAGAAACTTTCATCATCGGAGAAACGTTCATCAACCGAGCCCTGCAGGAAACAATTTGGGCTCATTCATTCAAAACCTTCTTTCTGAAGGAATTCTGCCCCCATAAGTCTGTTTCACTACAATGGGAATTCTGTCTGGAAACGAAGGAAATTTAGTACCAATCTAATCTAGCTCTCTGTCTGATATAGGTTCTTTTTGGTAGTGTAATACATGAGGGAATGACTGTGGTTTTGTGGTTAATGCACACAAATGGAAGTCAGGACTCCTGAGGTCTATTCTTGGCTCAGGCAGTGGCTGGTGTGTGATCCTGGACAAATCACTTAGACTGTCTGTGCATCTGGAGGGCTGTTCTGTACCTCACACACTTCATTAGTGAATGTCCGTAAAGAGCTTTGAGAGCCTCAGATGAAAGGTGTTAAATAACTTCACAAGGTTATATTTATGATGATGATTTTTTATTACAAGTGAGAAGACTAAAGAAAGATGCTGATCTGAACTGAAGCCCTCAGACTTTTAAAACTTAATCATGAATTTGACTGGGAAATTATGACTTATTTCCCACTGCCAACTGCTGAATTCTTGACCTACACGTGGTGTTTGTTTTGTTTTCTCTCGTTTTACCCTGCATCTCATGGTCCTTTTGGTTTTTATTATTCATTTATTTACTCTTCTTTTCAGTTTATCTAGGTCATTCTTAATTTTGTTGCCCTCCTCAGTTGTGTTGACTGACCCTCAAGTTTTGTATTATCAGCTGCACATTCTTTTCTCAAGGGCATTGATACACAACTGGAAACATCTGTCATAATACTGGCCCTAGCTGGACTCAGCTAGCTTGCTCCGTCTGCTTCAAGCCGCTGATACTCAGTGCTCTCTGCATTTGATATTAAAGCCAGTTCTTTGCCCATTCGAATGTCTCATCCTCGGATATCATTCTTATTGTCCTTGCAGATGAGGCTTGTGCTGATGGTTTTGTATAAATAGCCTGAAGGCTTGTAAATTATATGAGCTTCCTGCCACCTCATTTCTTGTTACTGTCTCATGAAATTCACACTGATTGCTTAGGCACCAGCTCCTTTTTTGTAAATCTTGGCTGATTAGTTTAGTTAAATCGTAACTTTCAACATGTTCCCCAACTATAACTCTGGGCAGTTTCTCTAGACAGCCCTACAGGCATTTGGTCCCTTAGTTCTGCCTTACATGCCTTCCTATAGCCACCTTGGACCAAATCTGCCCCCAGCTACCACCCTGCAAGCATACTGATTTCCGTGACGATCCATCAGCACACAGCCACTACATCAGCTTCTCTGCAGCCTCTCCTGCCCTGCCCTGTATTTCTGAGACCAGCGCTGCTCTCCGGGCACTAGATTCTGACACCCTTACTCATGTAGAGAACTCCTTGAGTTCAACAGGACTATTCATGGGGTAAGCTGCTATTCCAGATGAGGAAGAGTGTCATGTTCTGGTTCAGTATGAGGAGTGGGCCTATGCAGTGTAAATAAGGTTTAATTTTTAAAACTGAGTTTTACTAAGTGACCTTAGTCCTTGTAAATTATTAAAAAATGTGGAAAGTCTGCACATAAATCCTATCTGCCTGTTTGCAGTCTGCAATGCAGATTAATAACACCCCGTGACATAAGAACATAAGAATCGCCATACTGGGTCAGACCAATGGTCCATCTATCCCAGAATCCTGTCTTCCAACAGTGACCAGTACCAGATCTTCAGAGGGAATGAACAGAACAGGGCAATTAACAAGTGATCTATCCCCTGTCTTCCAGTCCCAGCTACTAGCAGTCAGATGTTTAGAAATACCCAGATAATGGGGTTGCGTTCCTGACCATCTTGGCTAATAGCCATTGATGTACCTATCCTGCAGGAACTTATCTAATTCTTTTTTGGACGCATGACCTCATGCTCAAAGATCAAATCTGAGATCACATTGCAAATCGAGGCAAAATTACTTCTCCAGTGATCTTTAACTCATAATTGTATAAGAAGAAGTCAGGCTTGATTGTTTATACAATCAGAGTCTGTAGGTTTGATATGGGGTGATTAGGGAAAATGGGCACGGCCTTTGTTTCCAGGCATTGGAGTAGTTATCAGTTGAGTTACAGCAACCTTAAATTTGACAGCAAAATTGCAACTGCTGTGTTTGAAAAGCAAAGGAAATGTCTCTGCAATAGAAAAACAATTCTTATGCTCACTAAGATTAGGGTCTAAAAGCGTAACTCTTTCCAGTGCTAATTGTCTCTTGTTTTTCTTGCACAGGAACATTTGCTGTAATGTAAAGGTGTCCCCCTTATGGAATTCAAAGAACAGTTCGACATCATTTAACATCAACTTTTGTCTAGTCTTTTGAAGAATGGGCATGATCACTTTACAAGGCCAAATAGAGAATTCTCCTGTAAACACCAGTAATCTAAATTGCAGACTTCCTGGGACTAAGTAATTTATAAAATTGGATGCCGTACAGACAATTTGTAATCAGGATAAAGAAGCTTGGGGAAAACAAGTAAACCGTTTTTATATATTAATAAGATGTTATTTTAATTGAATATTTAGCAAAACCCCACAATTATTAAATGACAATATGATTATTGTGACTTCCTACAAGATCTGACTTAGCATGTCAGCTGGTTGCCAATGGAAAAGAGAGAGGAAGATTATGGTTCAGTCGATCTCCAAAGGATCAAAAGTCAATACCGCAGTTTTGTAACTCGTCTCTTCAGCACCATCCAAAGATGTGAAATTTGCTTCGCTGCAGAATCCTAGGGCTGCTTTGGGTGGCAATAAACAGCTGACTCACGTCTGAGGAAAGCACGACAATGGGAGTTCTCAAATGAGCGTGCGGCAGGAATAGGCCACCACCACCTACTCACTCACACTAAAAGTCTCCAGGAGGCGTTCTCCTGACACCATGGAGATTCTGTTCCTGAAAATGCTTCTGCTGCTGGCTGGCGGTTTAGTTGGGCTCTTCTATCACCTCTCAGATCTTTGGGTGGGTGAGAAGAGAACAGTTCAGAACAAACCGAATTTCATAGTCATTTTGGCAGATGATGTTGGATGGGGGGACCTTGGGGCCAACTGGGCAGAAACCAAGGACACTCCTAACTTGGATCAGATGGCTGCAGAAGGAATGAGGTAAGCCTCAAAGAGGTGTCTGTCTATTTCTGAGTCTTCCATTTACCTGTTGTGTGATACCAAATGGCAGGTGGGCAACAGGAAAACGGACAGAGGTTCTCACGAGTTCTTAACAACAACAGTAAGTGCCAGTGTATCCTGTCTGAGATCCATGTGAGAACCATGCTCTGGACTACCTGTGGTCAAATTCATCCCTATGCTGAGACACTCCCTCCCCCCACCCCCACGGAGGGATGTGCGTTACTTACATCACATATGCCCTCAAAATAGCAAGAGCAAGGATCTAGCACCACCAATGGGGTGCGGCTGGGCAGGACACTGTGGGGGCCCTGCCTGCTACAGTGGCCTGTAGGATGAAGGTCCAAAAGATACTGCACCTGCCTCAGAATTAGGCAGATTCCCCATGAGTTGGTTGGAGGGGAGGGGAGGGTGGTTAAAGTCCAGGAAGCTGAATCAGGAGCTCTGGGCTCTATTCCCAGCTCTGGGTGACCTTGGGCAGTATCTTTGTCCATCCCGTGCCTCAGTTTCCCTCTCAGCAAGATAGGGATAATAATGCTCCCTTACCTCACACAGAGGTTGCAAGGCTGAGCTTTAAGGCTGGCATTTTCCAAGGGGCCTTGGTGGGTTTGGAGATAGGAATCTAGCTTCCATAGGCCTCATTGACAGTTCCAGCTTTAGTGTCTGTTAAACCACTGAGATCTCCAAAAGAAGGGGTGATACAAGTGCACAGTATCCTTCTTATTTATGTCCTTGGTCTGCAGCAAGCCCAAAAGGTGCAGGTGGTGACCCAAGAAAGAGTTCCTGAACAAGCATTAGGACTGCCTTGGAAAACTTGCCCAGATGCACAGGAAATCAGTGAACATAGCATCACTGTTTAGAACTCTGGTTGTTTGCAACGTGTTTGTTCTTCATGCTGACTGTGGTTAACTTCAGCCAGTGTGGCAGAGAACCTGGGTTCTGATAACCTAGGAACAGCTGATAGACAAATATTTGCATGAACTAATTGCCTAGTAGTAAAGACTTTTCTTCATTTCAGCAAATATTTAGAAGCAGGTCCTGGTTCAAATAAACGAGTCTTGTCTTTAAGGACATTGATAAATACAAATTATGGTAATCGCGGAGGAAATCATACCATGTCTTTTTGTGTAGAACCCAGAGAGAAATCGCAGCTGGAAAATGATTTTAATATTCCTTTTAACCGGGATATACAATGCATTGTAACAATAACCCTGAGCATCTACATAGAGCTTTAAATTTTCAGCGCTGTTCCTAAACATTAACTATTTAATATCTGGCCAGGATTAGGTTACAAGAATGCACAATTTATTCTCTTGCCAGTTTATTAACTCCTGTTTTAGAAAAGTTATTGTAGTGGTGTTGTGGTCGTCCCGCTCCCTGTGGGTCACTTCACTAGGAATTGGGATCATGGCTCTTCCAGCCTTTGTAACAGGGTGGGACCCCAAATAGTCAATAGGGATTAGACCCTCAGGCAGGGCTGGGCTAATGAGTAGTCTGTAGGCTCAGGCCTGTAATCAGGCAGCACAGTGACGCAGTCTATGAGCTCTAACCCTTAGGCAGGGGAGAGCTAGCAAGCACTCTATGGTGGGGACTCTGCCACCCCAGGGATAGGGGGGCAGAAGCCCGCCCGCCTACACTGCATCCCAGCCCAGGGCACTAACACTAGCGGGGTGTCCTGCCACTGGGTCAGCAGGGGTCCTCCCGCAACATGCTGACTGGCTGGTAAGCCACAACACCACCAAACTGAAGTCTGGTTTCCCTGGGCTACTTTCTACCAGAGTTCCAGATCGGGCTCCGTGGTCTCAGCATCCTCCGCTTCATCGGGGTACTCAGCTGCCGGCAGTCCCACTGGCTCCTTCCCGGCTTCGGTCCTCTCCAGGGCCAAGGTGCACTTGGCTTGGCCGCAGGGTCAGCGGGCTGCAGCCAGCACGGCACGTTTGTCTCCTTCTCTGGCTCGGCTAGGGGCTCCGCCTTTTGTACTTCCTGCCCTGCCTCTCAACTTTCGGTGGGAGGGTCAAGCCCGGCCTGATTCCCCCCACCCGGGCAGAGAGAGTGGTTCCTCTTCCTCTGGCTCGGAGGGAGGACACACCGCTTCACTACCGTTATAAAACCGCATATTTCAAGGTTTAAATCACCCACTCTCATTATTTAGGGATTAGGGTGAGACCTTCATGGGGGCATTTCACATCTTCCTATTGTAGGGTCCTTGTGCCCTCCTCTGGAGCATCTGGTTCTGCCCCTGGTTGGGACAGGATTCTGAACTCTGTGGACAATTCCAGTCTAGCTCCTATATGAGATAGAAAAAACCTCCTAGATCAGGTACTGTAGTTCTGTAGTTCGCCTCCCTTCTCCCCAGCACTGCTAGATTGTTCCCTGGGATATATTTTCTAGTGCTTTGTCCTTTTGAGGTTCTTACCTAGGATTTCAGTCCCGCTGGGTATTTGGCAGTTGGTGCATGGAACTGTGCGGAGCTGGGACTGCTCAGAGAATGATTTCCTAGAATTAGATGGAGAAACCTGACCAATGGAGCTGGCGTGAGGTTAAACAGAAGTGGGACAACCGCCTCAGATCAAGGCAGGCTGAGGAGAAGTGCTGGCTGTGTGAGAAAGGCCTCAGAAAACTGTATCAGGTCCTTGGTGCAGGGGGAAGTTGGTTCTAGCGATGGGGAATCGACAATAGAATTTAAGGAAATGACCCAGCTGTGTATTCCAGACAAGACAAGTCTCTCACAATGCTGTTGTGGGTGTGAGGAGAATGGTCTGACTGTGAAGATACAAGGTAGGGAAGTGGTGGGCCTGATATTTAAGGACTGAAATGTCCAGGGCCAGCCTGAAAAATGCATCTGCACTTGTGCATCTGATTGCTTGTGCCTCGCTAGGAACCCCCTCCCTTCCCCTTGGGCGAGAGCTGTGCCCACATCACCGCCAGGCTGGGTCACAGCACTTCCCTGTCTTTGAATGGAGAACCAAGAGAGAGGCTCCAGCTGGTACCCAATGCAGCTGCCCACTTCCTCTAGAGTATAAGTTGTGGTGAGCACATCAAGTCCTCTTCTGCCACCAGGTCAGGGCATTGGTCCCCTCTTCAAAGCAGTTAATGGAGCAGCTCCCCATTGCATTAGAGAGCACAGCTCCATCGATGAACTGCCGAGACAGTTGCCCTCCTTTGGAACAATGCAGATCATGAAGCGCGTGAAAGCCAGTGACAAATCCGTCTCATTTGAAGGGCTCTGGTTATGGATGAATCTGGAGTCGGACGGGCTTTAGGGAACTCTGTAAAACCTTCCCACTTGATAAAGTGTCTCCACCATATAATCACAGTGATGTTCCCAGCATCAAACGCTCCCTGTTCCAGCTCCTTCCACCAACCACACTCTACTCCCAGCACAGTTTACTGTGCCTGAAGAGGGAGAAGAGCAAGAGACACCATGACATCCACTCAGGGCTTCACTGTTCCCAATTTCCTATGTGCAGAAGATGCTTAAACGCTAAGGGAATGGGTGGCAGTTTGAAACCCATATAGCTTCAGGGTAGTTTGAAGAACTCAGCTATCTTCAGGCAGCTTGGCAGCTCACTGGCCGCTAACATGTACAATATGGTCATTTGCACTTGTGGCAAGTGAATGGCAATCCCGCGTATGTTTGCTTGCTGCCCTGGGCTCCTCGGACAAAGCCCAGCATGTGGGAGCATGTCAATTTTTGTCAGCTAGCGGGGGTCATTTTTGCAGCTTTTTGTCACAAATCCTAAAGTATGTTCCGCCTCTCTCTCTTCTAGATTTGTGGATTTTCATTCTGCTGCATCCACTTGCTCCCCATCCCGTGCCTCCCTGCTCACAGGAAGGCTCGGCATTCGCAATGGAGTGACCCACAACTTTGCTGTCACGTCAGTGGGTGGCCTCCCCCTCAATGAGACTACGTTAGCTGAGGTTCTGAAGGAAGCAGGATACATCACTGCGGTAATAGGTAATGAATGCATTGCAGAAAGCTCACTACTGTTCTGGTTTGCAGTTTATCCTGTAGATAATGGTAGATGGGGCTTGGGGCATAGGTGCTGGAACAGAGGTGCTAGGGGTGGCAGCCCCTGGCTTGAAGTGGTTTCCATTATACACAGTTTGGTTCAATGGCTCTCAGTTTCCCCCTCTATAAAGATTGTTCCAACACCCCTGCTCAAGGGACACAGGATGGACCATGGAGCTAATTCGTTGGCTCAGATCCAACCCACGCAGGGAATGGCTGCAAGTGATTATTACCACTTAGGTTGTACATTCTCGGGGGTGGGGACTGTGTCTGTCTCTGTGGTCTGTGCAGCATCTTGCACACCTGACCCCGCTTGGGGCTTTGGAGTGCTACTGTAATAGAAGCATTAAATAACGGTGGAAGCTGTTCAGCGGCGGGAGCTTGAGCATCACGTCTATGTCATGAGAAACATCTTCTCATTTCGCACTAAATGACTAGCTCCCTTGCTGGCAGTCACAGCAGCTAAGACAAACCTTGAAATAGGCCATGAAGACTGACTCTTCATTCACCTCTAGGATTGGTCCCTTCTGGGTTAGCGTTGAAGCGTTGAAGCAGAACGGTTCAAGCTGCCCCTGGACTATTCGGCCAATATATATTCTCCAGTGCACTTTCTGCATCTATCTATCTATCTATCTATCTATTTCTTCAATATTGTGAAAATATATACAGGCGCCCATCCTCCGCTTGGGAGTCTTTTCCCTACATTGAAACCCATGCATTCATTAAAGAGGAACTTAAAGGATAATTTTTTTTCTGACTTTTCACTTTTTCTCCCTCTCTTTTTGCAGTTCTATGATTTTTAAAAAATTGCCTTTTTAAATGTGGGTGGTTACATCATGATGTGAACTAAACTTTTGGTTCCCTCCAGAATTTCAATGTGTGAATTGTTTAACTTTAGAAGAGTGTTTTTTTCCTACATATAGTAACTTTTAATCGAAATATTAACATGCCGAACAGTTCTGTGCCCACAGACCCAAATATTCCTTGATATAATACCCTGTGCTAGCATGAAAAGCTATGTTATGTGTTGTGTCCATGGTTTCGAACTCCCTACTGCAAGCATATGGAGCGCTGTTCCAACTTCCAAGGGAGTCATTCTAGTGTATCAGATCAGTCATCTGTGGATAATGCGTAAAACACACTTTCATTCAGAGCCGTTAAAATGCAATGAAAGAAAGTCACAAGAAATTCAGTTAGTTATATGCAGATTTTGCCATTTCTTTACATTGACTTACATGCAAAATTATTCTTTGACTTCAAAGGATGTTTTGCATGCAAAATTACGGCTGGATATGGTCCAGAATAGCTAAAGCTTCATAATTAAACTGTTGGTGATCATGTTGGGCCAAATTGTGGCAGAGCCTAAGAATATAGTGCTTGATCTTTGAAAACACATATGAGGCAGTTCAGAGGAGGAAGCCAAGAATGGATCATTCAGAACCTCTTAGAATGTCTTGTCTTTGAAAACTGAATGTCTGGCAGAACCTTGGTAAGGGCTTAAGGATGAGCGAGACTTGAGAAAACGTAACAATTGTTTTATGAAATTCCTCTGAGATCGAACACCTTTATGGAATGGAACCCTCGGCAAAGTGGCACGCTTTAAACAGGACCTGCAAAGACAGTGACTCTTGTTGCTGGATTAAAACGTCAGGCCCTGGACACTGTATGTAATTACTAGTACCTGCACAGTTTTCCTTCTGAAAAGACTTCCTATTGCTTCCATGCAGGTAAATGGCACCTCGGGCACAGCGGCCTCTATCATCCCAACTTTCGTGGTAAGCTTTTGTTGTAAAACCCAGCAAGTGTTTTTGTTTCCCACCGTCCCTTTCTCTTTTTAAACCCATTCTCCTCCTTCCTGGTAATTGCCCTCAGAGAGGGAGGAGCAAGCGAGGAACAGGCTCCTCTGTCAGTCCCCCTGTAAGTCATTAGTCTGCAGGGATACTGCAGGAGGCCATGCGCTGCTCTGTCCGCTGCCAGAGGAGTTCTGCTGCACAGAAGACTCTGCAACCCCTGCCCACTCCCACAACAGCAGGAGGGGTTGGTGGGGTGGCCAGTGACTTGAATTCCCTGTGGAAGGAGTAGCTCTAGTTATTGGGTGGGAATGCCCGTTGCCCAGCTCCCATGGGCCTGCAGAGAGGGGGCGCAGTCTATGAGGTGTGAATTCCTTTTGGTAGCCGAGGTGGAGTAGGGGATATGTGTGCTCTGGATCTCCCTGTGTTTAAGTTCACACCCAGGGCTGCTCCCACAGGGGTTGGTGGAGTTATCTCTGGGGTGGAGTTGACCCAAAAAGTCTGTCTTCACTTGGAGGAAAGTCCAGCATTACTGTCAATTTATCTTTAGAATAGAGTCCCTCTTATTGTGCTATTTACTCGGTCCAGCCCTCCATTAACTCAATATTGGAGCCCTTTAAAAAGAGGACCATGTTGGGAAAAAACCCACAGGAAAGTAAAAACGCTGAAGTCTCAATGGATCCTCGTCCTGTTATAACATGAGCTAGATCCCCGAACCTTCAGTCAGACCCCCATGGAGCCCCATGGGCGTGAGCATTCACCGGCATGGTTCAGGAGGCTAAGCCGCTGTTTTGCCTAGAACCGACCCCGTTCCCATCCTTGAGCTTGTAAACTCAGCGGGAGCAACTGTGTAAACAGTGGATAACAGGCAAACGGCCACAGCAGGCCGCCACGGACACACTCACGCTCTCGTTTGGATCCCAGGTTTCGACTGTTACTTCGGGATCCCCTACAGTCACGACATGGGTTGTACTGACACCCCAGGCTACAACCTCCCTCCCTGTCCGGCATGCCCTCGACACTCTGCAGCCACGAGGTACAGCTTCTCCGGTGGGGTGGAATGGAGTCTGGGCTTTGATGGGAGTGAGGGGGTGATCAACGGCATCTCCCTCGTGCTAAATGTCAGAGCTGAACGGAAAACGTTTTCTCATGGATCCCAGGAACAGAGAAATTGGCAGGGGTTGTAAAGGTGAAGGGTTTGGAATGAATGTTCGCCGGGGTCTCCTCTCCCCTTGCTCTGCCCCAGAGGGGACCATCACCTCTCACCCTGCAGTGTGTATAAAACACAGCAGGTTTGGGGGGCCAGGCTGGTCCCCTGGATCCCCTTCACTCTCCTCCTCTGGCATCACAGCACTGCTCCCCCAGGCCAAGGAAACCCTGAGGAACCTGTCAATGCTCCTTCATGCACCAGCCAGAGGAGGTAACCAGAGAGCAAGACGAGGGGCCCTGGCCGGCTTCTGCTGAAGTCAGAGACCAAACGGGGTCCATGGGAGGGAAGTGGTTAAGATACTTGTCTGTGACACAGGAGATCTGGGCTCAGTTCCTGGCTCTGCCCCAGACACTGCCCCCCGCCCCGATCTTGGATAAGTCTCTCAGTCTGTCTCTGCCTCAGTTCCCATTGTTGAGACCATAAGCTCTCCAGGGACTGTCCCTTACTGAGTGTCCATCCAGCAAGGGGCCCTGAGCTAGGCTGGAGCCTCCTGGTGGTAACAAAAATGTGTTCGCTCTCCCACAATGGGAGGGGATAGTGAGGGGCTGGGTTCAGATCCCCTCCAGGTCTGTCTGTCTCACATGTGCGGCCAAACCCGAGAGAGATGAGGCTTGATTTCTGGTGCAAGGGAAATAACTGAGACTGGGCCACATTGCGAATGGACCCCACTGAGGTCAGGGCACAAGCAGGCCTGCTTCCTTCATTCAGAAAGCCTCCCTTGTTACTAACGGGGTCTCTTGGTTTCTCTCCAGCAGCCATGGGAGAGATTGTTACACCAAGGTGGCTCTTCCTCTCTTTGAAAACATCACCATCATCCAACAGCCTGTGAACCTCGCTGGCTTGGCTGCAGAGTATGCAGAAAAAGCAACTCAGTTCATCCAGCGTGCAAGGTAAGGCTGCCCCCCCAGACACCCCTTTGCAGCTCTCTCTCTGCAGAGCTTGGGGCAATGTCCAAATATTGGTAGCATCCTGCTACTGCTACCAGTTACTCTGTTAGCTCAAGTGGCCGAGGTCTGCAGGGTGGGTCTAAACATCCGAACCCTGCTGACGGCCTGCGGAACGGTAAGTAAGATTTCACGTGATGGAACTGCAGTTTTTGTAGTTCACTTTTTTAAAGCCCTAGGTAATTGCACACGAAAAACAACATTAAAATAACGTTATGGTTGCAAAGTCAAGCACTCATAGGTTAGGATATGCCCGAAATAGAATTGTCTGTGCAACCTTAATTTGGTCCCCTTGTGCATGTGCATTATGATACAGTCTTTAATAACATGGTCACATACTAATTTTTTCCCTCAGGATCCCTTCCTCATTCAGTGCCCAGGATGGACACTGCTCTGGGGATGGATCAGGGCTGTGTAGGGAAGCAGACTGTCCGGTGTTGGACCCCTGCCTCGTTGGTAGCAGAAGTTGGAAGGTGTGTAGCGAATGAGGCATATTGTAGGAAGAGAAAAAATAGTCTCATGATTAATGTAGCTAAACGTTGCCCTGGAGAACTGGATTCTATCCCTGCCTCTGCTACAGAGTTCCTGTGTGATGCTGGGCAAGCCGCTCACACCAGACTTTTCATAGGCGGTCACTAACCGTGTGTTCCTCATTTTATGGCTGGCGGACTTGAGAGCCTGTGAAAATAAATTGTGTAATGCATGGGAAGCATTCACATACTCTAGAAGAGCCCATTATTGATGCTATCTTCAGAGCAGGGTTTGAACGGCGTTCAGTAAATGAGCCATATGGAGCGATGTGGATAAAATAAAATATTGAATAACTGCTCACTCCGGGGGCACTGTCCATCCTGTGCACTGACCGAGGCAGGAGTCCGGTGGAAAAAATAGTATGTGACCATGTAATTAAAGCCTGTATCATTATGCGTATGCACAAGGGGCTTGAATTAAGCTTGCCTAGGCAATCTGAATTCTGGCATTTCCTAACTTTAGAGTCTTTGACTTGGCAACTGTAATATTCTTTTAATAGAGTTGTTGTTACTCCCGAGGGAATTCTGCGCCAGAAAATTAAAAATTATTCGAACAATATTTTAAAATTCTGCAACCTTCTGCAAATTTTATTTGTCAGTAAATAACTGTGGCTCCAGCATGGCTGTGGGGAGCACAGGCCACTGGCTGCATTGAGGTGGGAGATCACCCTGAAGCCCCCATCTCCCCCAGTACTCGGCAGTGAGGCTGCACCTGACCCTGACACAGTGCAAGGGCTGGGCCTGCCCCAGAAACACCCCGGGGCCCTGCCCCTCTGCATCAGGTGCACCAGGTGTGGGTGGGCCGGCTCAGCCCAGCAGGATCCAAGTGTGGAGGGGCTTAGTGTGGGGGGGATCCAGGTGTGGGGTGAGAGGTTTTTGTGTGGGGCAGTCTGGATGCAGGCGGCTCAGTGGGAGATCTGGATGCACGGGGCTCGTTGGGGGGTTCTGGGTACAGGGGCAGTGGGACTCTGCTGGGGATCCAGGTGAAGGTGGTTGGGACTCAGCAGAGGGGGGTCTGGGGAGATGGAGCTCGGTGGGGGGGTCTGGCTGTTGGGGGGGTCCAATGGGGGGTCCAGGTGCTGGGAGAGTGTGGCTAGATGGGGTGAGGGTCCAGGTGCAGCTGGTTGGGGATCAGTGGGGTGGGGGGGCTCGGCGGGAGGGTCCAGGTGTAGGGGGTTAGGGCTTGTCAGGGTGCAGGTTTGATGGGCCTTCTTAAAGGGGGAGCCCCAGCTGCTGCCGAGAGGATGCCACATGCCGGGCTCCTACTTCCCCCTTCGATTCCCCTATCCCCTTTCTTCCCCATCTCATCCCACTGCCCCATGCCCTACCCCCCATCCCTTCACGCCCACATTCCCCTCCCCCTGCCCTATTCCACCCCCTTTCCTTCCCCACCACCCCGTCGCCCCCCTGGCACTCACTGTTGCCCAGGAAACGGGAAGGCTCCCAGCACACAGAAGGGAAGCACGACTGGCTCTAGGACCCAGGAGGTGGTGTTCAGCTGCAGAGTCAGCAGCGCCTAGAGGCAGCCTCCTTCAGGTGGGCAGCTCTGCGCTCGCAGAGATGGTGGGAGGGAGGGGCATGTAACCCCATGTGCGCCCCCCCATGCCTCACCTCTGTTTGGTGGGGCAATCCCCCCCCAAACTGCACCCATGGTCCGCCCCCCGCAACCTCACGTGGCTTCCCTTTGCTTCCCTGCCGTTTTCGACAGGGAAGCATGGGAATTCTGCGGAGGTCTGTGGGCGCGCAGTCATGCAGAATCCCCCCCAGGAGGATGTTGTGTGTATAATTTCCTAGGTTTTTGAAACAGCAAATGGCATCATGTGAAACCATACGGCTCCCTCGATGGGTAATCAGCAGGGTTACAATCAGATGCACGGCACAGTCCTTTGCCACTTGAGCTAACGGACTAACCGACGGCAGCAGTAGGTTGTCCTCCACTATGGGGACAAGCACTAACGGGGGATGGGGCACACCCTTTGCCACCTGGTTTCGCAGCGGTTTGCTGCCAGCAGAGGAATAGTGGAGACTCAGGAATCTTGGGTTCCATTCCAGGTTCTGGAAGGGAGTTTGTTTAGTCGTTACAGACTTTGCCGTTCTGACCCTGCTTGACCCTTCCGCCCTCTGGTATTTCTGAGAGCTGAGTTTGGCATAGCCGTGGGAACTGAGTTTGCATTTCTGTTGCTGATGCCAGAATAGTTGATGAGACCATCTCACTGTCCCAGAGTTAACAGGAGCGTAGCAGTGAGAGTTTGCAGGACTGGAGTCTTAGGCCCAGATCCCCAGAGGTATTTAGGATCCTAACTTGTATTGAAATATGGGAGTTAGCCACCAACGTACCTATGTGAAACTGAACCTTAGTGTGTCATCAGAGTGAGCGGACCTCCCTCTGAATATGGACAGGGAGTGGATCTCTGGAGTAGAAAATTTCTGTGGAGTCACTTTTCAAAGCACTCTTCAAGGGGGAAAAGGCTGCTAGCCATGAAAGAATGTTCTGCAGGGCTCGTAGTAAAAGTGCTGCTGTCTTCAGTGCATCTCCCGTGCAGGGGCCATGTGTTCTTACTGGTAAGATTTTTTGGAAAGGTCCAGTCTTTTAATCTGTATTTATGTAACAGACATATTGAGGGCCAGGCTGCATTCTGAGAGCATGACGGGGCTTAGCCACACGTGCTATGAAATCAGCATTAACTGGGGAAGCACAGGAAAGGGAAGGTTGTTACTGGACCAAATACTGCAGCTCTTAAGGCCCGATTCTGTTCCCCTCCCAAAATTCCCATTGGTGTCATTCAGAGTGAGGTTCTCCTCAGTTCCCACATAAGCAAAGCTCCCAGTGAGTGCAGTGCGGGTTCATAGAAATTAGAGGTGGAACGGGCCTTTGTAGAGTCCATCCTGCAGGGGCTAGCGCAGGGCTTTGTCCAGGCCAACCAACGTCACCATTCCCCTCGGGTCTCTCCAAAGAGCTGAGGGCACCTCACAGGATCAGGCCCTGAAAGACTCCTGCAAGTGGCCTGATCCCCTTAGGAGCCCAGTCCTCAGTCTGTTAGATCTCCCCACTAGGACTTGGCTTAGGTGAGGTCTCCCTTTTTTCACCCCACCCCTCTGCCCTCACCGCCTCCCAGGCAAGTCCCACAGCCCAGTGGAGACGCTGGGCCAGGGTCACCTATATGCTCTGACTACTTTGGGCCACTCCAGTGATCAAAGAAGCCTCATTTAACCAGCCAGGAGCGATGGGTTTACAGCTACTTTGAGGCCCTGGAGAGGAGTTCACTGGTGAAGGTGGCCCTGGGCTAAGGTGCTCTCCAGAGGAAGAGAGCTGCGCTTTTGTCCTAGTTAACAGAACCCCATTCTGAGACCCAGCAAAGGATGAGAGATGTAACAGGGGAGACTGCAGGCAGGAGAGAAGGAAGCTACCAGCAGGAGTTAACCAGACACAGCTGCCCTGCTTTCCCTGTGGGAGAAGAGCAGGCATCTCCTGCATTGGGAGCCACTGATGGTGAACAGGTGGCTCCTATTCCCCCTAATTAAAGGGGCCCTCCAGAAGGAGATGGGTGGGGGAGAGAGACCAGGGGAAATGTTTATCAGGCTGGGTGAGAGAGGGGAGCAGTCTATTGCTGTGTGTTTGTGCTGGGGGGGAGGATATGTTGTTTGCAGAGCAGGCTCTGTGAAAAGGGAAGTTTTTCTTTTGAGATGCAAAAGCCTGGTGTGATTCTGAGTTTAATCCAGCCCAAACTGTGGGGCTTCTGCAGAGCTCTGGGTGGCAGGAGAATTCCTCTTGGGAGGAGTGATGGCTCCCAGCACTAAATAGCTGCCTCATATCTGCGATAAGGGCTGTTGTTTGTATCTGGAAGGACTCTGTCGGGGGGGGGGGGGGGGGAAGAGTGTGGCTGATGGAGCATCTTTTGAAAGGGGGCAGTGTATAGCGTGTGGGCTGGGTGGACCACGGGCAGGACCCAGCTCCTCCCCACAGTATCAATAGAGTCTAGAACTACAGCAGGGCTAGATTCACATAGTGTTTGAACTCCCGTCTCTCTCCCCACTCAGGCATCTGTGCAGGGCCGGTGACAGCTGAACTGCAGGGTCCCATGCTGCTGCCAGTATAAGTGAGCTTGGCTCAAGGCCCCTAACTGGGGGGCTGAGAAGGCCCGTACCATTCACTGATCTCAGAACATAGAGTTAGGGCCTGATTCTCTATTGCGATAAGGCCCCTTTGCCCTGCTTGGATACTATAAAGGTGCTTTAAAGATGGAAGCAGCCCCCTGAGAATCTCCCTTCAAGGGGGAGCCTCCCTGGCTGGTGTGTAATTAGTGAAAGGGCTGTAAACCAGCTCTGTTTCCCAATCCCTGGCGCAGGGAGAATCATAGACTATCAGGGCTGGAAGGGACCTCAGGAGGTTCTAGTCCAACCCCCTGCTCAAAGCAGGACCAATCCCCAACTAAATCATCCCAGCCAGGGCTTTGGCAAGCCCGACCTTAAAAACCTCTAAGGAAGGAGATTCCACCACCTCCCTAGGTAACCCATTCCAGTGCTTCACCACCCTCCTAGTGAAAAAGTGTTTCTTAATATCCAACCTAGACCTCCCCCACTGCAACTTGAGACCATTGCTCCTTGTTCTGTCATCTGCCACCACTGAAAACAGTCTAGATCCATCCCCTTTGGATCCCCCTTTCAGGTAGTTGAAAGCAGCTATCAAATCTCCCCTCACTTTTCTCTTCTGCAGACTAAAGAATCCCAGTTCCCTCAGCCTCTCCTCATAAGTCATGTGCTCCAGCCCCCTAATAATTTTTGTTGAATATCAGGGACGTAGCTAGAGTATGCTGCTCTGTGGCTGGAATGCATTACGCTATGGATCTCTGCTTCACAGGGGCCATGGGAAACAGAACATGAGTTGGAGCAGCCCTGGGACTGCTTTAGCTTATACCCGAGGCCAGATAGGGCTCTGCGTGGCCCCCAGATATGGGGTACGTAAAGGTGGCTTAAAGCTATCCCTTGCAGCAGCCCACTCCATACCCGCGAGTAACTGAGAATCAGGCCCAGAGTTTTCTGAGAAGAAGAGGGGGATTTTTGATCCTTTGACACTCACATAAGAAGAACCAAAACAGGACTCAGAAATGACATCCCGCTTCCTGACCTGAGCTTGGAAAACCAAACTGAGCAATTCCCAGCATCACTAGGCCTATAACAGGGGGGCAAGGACATGAGGAGTAAACTCCAGATTATCGGAGCTGTTGGAGTGCAAGAGCAAGCCCAGCTTGTCAGGGGTTAAATGCTATATTTTGGGGGGCACTTAAGCTCTGCCCATGGACTGTGCTTTTGAAATCACTTGTTTGCTGTCAAGCTGACAGCCCTTGAGAAGGGAACTTTTTTCTTCTCCCTTCAGCTGGGACAGCGTACTGGGATGTGGGAAGACTGATGATGTAGATGAAAAGGATACCAGTGTCTGCTGGGACAGATATATGTATATTTAGCAGCGTATTGTCTAGCCAGCCAAGATCAATGGATGCAGAGGTGTCTTCAGTGGCCTAGTAGTTTGCAAAACACACATGATTGAAATGTGAATTTGGGGTTCACATTCCTTTGCTTCTTTCTGAAAAATGATCTAGGAGCGATGCTAGAGAGTGCCCTCTCCTTGAAAGCATTTGCACTGGTCTTTGAAATCATTCCTTGCCCTGGCAGCTCACAGGGTCGTAGATCTAGAAAACCACATCCTTCTGATTACCATCTTGGTTTTTCTCCTTCCTTACTCCAGTTGCTAAAATCATGTTGCAACTCCTAGTTCATAGCTACATGGTATTCACAGATAAAACAGGAGTGACCAGGAGCATGGCTGTGTCCCGAGCTGAGTGTAAAACCAGCCTCTCTTCCCAGGCTTTCCCATGACCGCACTCTCCATCCCATCAGCTCAGTCCCCAAACACAAACTGCAGCCCTGCTTCGTGGTGCCTGCTGGGGAAAAGAGAGGGAAAGCCAGCATCTCTTCTGTAATGGGAGGGGCTCAGGTATGATAGCGACAGAAGCCAGAGAGGTACCTAGATCAGAGTCATTTCCACTTTGCTGGGTCTGGATGTGCCCAAGCTGTAGGACAGTGGAGGGTCTGACCCTAAAGCTTTGTACCATTTTAAGTGGGATAAAACATTGGCTTCTAATGCTGGTGGTTCTGGTGACAGTGGCAGCTGAACTCATATTTGGAATTCAAGCAGAACCCCCCCATCCAGATGGATTGTAATTTGGATGCTGTGACTTTAAGGTCCACTTTGAAATGAAATGAATGGAGATATCCCATCTCCTAGAACTGGAAGGGCCCTTGAAAGGTCATTGAGTCCAGCCCCCTGCCTTCACTAGCAGGACCAGGTACTGATTTTGCCCCAGATCCCCAAGTGGCCCCCTCAAGAATTGAACTCACAACCCTGGGTTTAGCAGGCCAATGCTCAAACCACTGTGTAGCGTTCTGGTCCTGGTGGCATGGGCTGGCCCTGAATCTGATTCTCTTCATACCGGATCAGCTGCTGGGGCAGGATTAAACACCCCTGAGTCAGAGCTGGGGGCCAGGTTCCTCTGTATCCTGCCAGGGCACGAGGAGAAAGCAAATCTATGTCCCAGAAGCTATGGAACTGTTGGCTGCAGTTGATCCTGCCCCACAAGCTGCCAGTGGCTCTGGGGATGAAAAAGGGGATCCTAGAACCATCCCACTGCCCTTGAACAAGCTGACATGGCTGGCGTCCTATTGATGTGCACCAAGAAGAGCCTGTCGGTTCAGCGCTAGGCCTGCCTCACTCATCAGTGACAAACTCGGAGCCTGAACTCTGACCAGCCTCAGATTGTGTTATCTAAACCAGGGAGCGGTGGTATTGACGCACCTTAAACATATATTTTCCAGGGCAGTTTCTGCCCTGAGTTACCTCTGTGCTAATCTGTTTTTTATCTATCACCTTGGTACCCAGCCCTCATTGGAGTCCTGGCGTGAGAGTAACTAGAATCTGCTACAGTACTGGTCTTGCCTTGTATCTGCACCCATTTAGGAGCACAGATACCGCAAACTGGGGCTTGCTTGTGCACGTACTTAACCCCCAGCTGGTTCACATGCATCGGGGGGCCTGTGCAAAAACATGGGTGCCCTTTGGCAGGCTTGTCCCTGAATTGCTGCCCTGATCCCATGTGACTGTTTTAGAAGCAGCTGCACTGTGCATGGTCATACACACGCAGGGTTAACAGAAAAGCTTTTAAAGCAATTTCTAGCTATTTGGGGGAAATGTTTCACTATCTGCTGAGAACTGGATTAAACAGGTTGCTGTTCACGGAGGCGGAGTCCAGTTTGGCTGCTGCTGCTTAACTGTTGAATAGTTTAGTTTGCTATAGTTCTTCTTTGCCTGACTCTCTCACATTGCTAGACAATGACAGAACACGAGGTGCGTCGGCTATACTTTGTTTAGCTAGATGTGTCAAGGCTGAGCAGCTCAAGGCAGTGAGATTCATCCAGGGACACAGAACCAAGGGAACGTGAGGTACAAAATCAAAGGATTTTATTCTAAAAGCCCCACCCATGAGTTATGGATTAAATGATATAAGTTTTAGATATATATTTTTTTGCAGAATCATCATGGAGTGTGGATGCAAAAGGCAACCAGGATTCACAGCTGAGTGGACTGGGGATGAATCCGGTTATTTCTGGATTTCTTCCCCACCTCCTATTAGAAACATTGTACTCCTGCTGTTTGGGCCAGATCCAAACATGCTCCCTCATGCAAAACTCCCATTGCAATCAGCGGGCCAAATTATTAACATTATTATGTGTGTTGTGGTAACACCTAGAAGCCCCAGACCTGGGTCCCATTGTGCAAGGCACTGTACAAACACAGAACAAAAAGATCTGCTCCTAAGATCTTGATTTACTTCCACCACTTCCCTAGATATGAAGTCAAGGGAACCATGAACATACTTTTATGCTGAAAGGGTGAATAGTTTTGGGTGAAATTTTGCTGCAGTGTTGTCCCTGGGTTTGCAGAGATTGGCTTGAGACAGACTCTAGAAAAGCATTCAGAAAACGGGGTCCTGTTGAGTAGAGCCTCCAGGTGTGGGTGTGTGAAAATGGTGGTATTCTCCTCAAATTCAATTTAGACCCCGCTCAGAGTAGCTGGGCTGGGTCTGTGAAAACAATTGGCACTGAAGCAGTTAACAACGCTGATGCTGAAATTGTCCTTACTTAACGTTTCAAAGGTTGATACCCTGTTGAAATAAAAGGGACAGTTCCTATCTTTCCCCTGAGCTTTTGTTTCAGGCTCTCTACAATCTCAGGTTGCATCACACCACATAGAGAAAGTGATTTTTCCCCCCACAGCAGTAATGGCTAGAAACATACATGCATGTTTTAATTAAAGCTAAATTTTGTACAGGAATGTAACAGCCCAGCAACAAAGTGCAATAGGGTGTGACACTTTGGCTGGCTCCAGCTAGGCTGTGGAATAAAAAGGCTATTCAGGGAGCTTTAGGATTGACTGATGTTTTTGCTCGATGTGGGAGACATCCTCTAGGCAAAGGAAGGAAACATAGGCCGCAGAGTCGAAATGTGCTCTGCTGGAATCATGGTAGCATCTTAATTCTTTTAAAATTTGATCAGGCTGCAATGATAAGACCCTGGTTCGACAGCAGAGGCTGCACAGACTTGCAGGGCTGGGAATTAGCGAGGCAGACTGCAGTGTCCTTCGGTGACTTCCAGCCCTTTGTTTGACGCGTGCGCGCACACACACGCGTCACTGGGATGACCCAGTTCCTCCCGATCACTTGTCATCCCACCCTTCCCTTCACAGGGCCCTGCGGAAGAGCGGGCCTCTTTTGAGGAGATAAATATAGCCCGTAAACAAGAAAACAGGATGTGTCCACGGGTGATTTAAAAACAAACTTCAAGGGGGGACGATCAGCAGCCCTCCGGTTTGTTCAATAACAGGATCCTCCTCTAAACATGCCTGGTGAAAAGTTGAATGCCCGCAGTTTGCAGTTCTGAGACACCACTGTGCAGCCCACGTGGTTGTTTCCCTCTGTTTTAATCCTTTTAAATTACTTCCTGATGCAGCGGGGTCCGGATCTTACCTTGGATTTCTGCAGGGGAATGAAAACAAAGGGAAAAACAGTAGATCGCAAAGCACGTGGCAGTCCCGGTCGTACAGATGGGAAACTGAGGCACAGAGAGGCCAATGACTTGCTTATGGTGACACAGGGAGTCTGGGGTGAAGCAGGAAGTTGAACCTGGGGCTCCCAAGTCTTACGCTCGTGGCCTAACCTCGTTATTATCCTCCTTCTTAGGTGGCCCCAGAATCTCTTGAAGGGGAGGAGAGTTGAGCCTCCCTTCAAAACTCTGTAATTCCCCTCACCCTTAACTCTGCAGGCATGGGGTCTGGTGGGGTTGGGGGGCAGAGCTGTGGGTATTCCCGCTGAGGCTGAGGTTCGCGGGGTCCTGGTGACAGAATGGCCCTCTCCTACGCAGGACTGACCATTGGAGGGAAAACTCCCACCATCACCCTAGCATGGTACAGCTCCACCAAGCGGGGGCGCTAGTGTGCAGAGTCAGCCCCCATGCCGCCTAGGCTTGCTCAGAGCAGGGTAAGAGGATGTGGAGGTAGGAACAGCAGTGCCTGGCCTAGGCTAGCACTCCCGCTCTAGCTAACGCTGATAGAGCTCTGGGAGCTGCAGCCAGAGACTTCCCTCAGATTGTCTGTGCTGGCAAGGCCCTCGCTGTGGCCCCTTTGGGTCAGGTTTGTGGCATGTTGACGGGGACGGTGGAGGAAGCTTGCCTTGCGGCTGCTGAACCTGTTCTCTGGATCGCTGGGGGACTGCAGGCAGCCAGGAAGGAGAACTAGGCCTGGAAGGCAGCCAAGCAGCGAGTGCATCTGACTGCCAAGAAATGAGCTTAGGAAGTGAAATCGGGGCGAGAAAACAGCCCCCGCGCTCCCGGGTTCCTCAGGCTGGGCCAGGAGCGGTGGTGGATGCAGTGGGCGCTTAGCAACTGGGGGAAAAGCAAATAAAATTCTGGGATATGTGAACAGTGCCAGGGAAAAACTGACTCTCGCCCAGTGACAGGAAAGAATGAGGCTGGGCTTGGGACTTCGTGCAACTGCTCGACTCCAGGGCAGGTGCCGAGGCTGCTTGAACCCACCTGGGAGGCAGGTTTGCTGGTCTCTTCCTTGTGCTTCGCCTCTCACGTAGATTTTATCTGCAGAAAAGCCAGTGACCCTTTTACATCCCTCCCCCTCCCAGTCTGCTTATGTTGAAGGTGGGAGGGCAGGCGGGACTGATCCAGCCAGGGTCAGAAGCTGGCGTCTGAAGCGTGAATCCAGGCGTGCAGCCCCTGCTACACCTTCCCAGAGGCAGGTGTAGAAAGGTGGGTGAGGCCGACCCTCTGCCCTGGCCCTGTTTGGGAATCCAACGCTGCTGTCTGCGCTAGGCTCCCTCAGTCTCTGTCGAAGTTTGGCGCTCTGCTTGGGCCCTGCCCCATGGCATGAGAGAAAGTCTGCTTCCTCTCCATGCACCTACAGGCTGGGTGCTCGCCAGCCCTTATAAACAGGTCCTCTTCCTGGGCGTCACTGCCTGCCATGTTTATTACTGCGCCAACCGTAGCTTGCGCTTGCTCTGATTATTGGCCCTAGGCGAGTGGGGAGATTTACAGGCCTGGGGGTGAAGTACCTGACAGCTGACTGGGTGACTTTGGACTTAGTAATTTGCCTAGAACTGCCTTTGGACCGAAGGACTGGAGACGAGGGGGAGAGCCTGGCCTCCGGATAAGAAAGAGACGCTGCCTGGGGTAGCATGTGTACTAAACCTGAGGTAGAGAGACCCCTCTGTATCACGTCTCCTATCTCGTTTGCTTGTTCCTGCAGGGGAGGGACAGATCCTGTTTCCCTCATATGACTCCTCCTGTTAGCCCCCAGCTCCCTGTCCTATGCTCCAAGCACTTCTCCTCCCTCGCAGGGGTCCAGCACCGCCGTGCCCTGGTGCAGGCTGGATTCCCAGCCCGGAGCTCTCTCCTCCCCAGCTGCAGGTGCTGAGAGTCCTGGGAGCAAGGTGCTGAGCTCCAGGATGAGGGGCTGTGTGCGTGGTAGAAAGGGCTAAGAGTGTCGTCTTTGATTTGCCACAGCAGGTTCTGTCTAACCTTCCTCAGCTGCGAAAACGGAGGCCCATGAGGTGAAGCCACAAGGCTCCAGCTGAGTTCAAGGCCCCATTGTGCTAGGCGCTGTACAAACCCAGAGTGAGCGAGTCCCTCCCCCAGGGAGCTCACAATGGTAATAGATAAGGCAGGCGGACGGTGGGAGGGGGAAGGGAGGCACCCAGCAGTGAAGTGACTTGCCCAAGGTTCCCCGGTATATCTGTGACAGAGCCAGAATCGACCCCAGATCTCCTGGGTCCCAGTGCAGTGCCCCACCCACTGGTGGTCTTCTGTAAAAGTTCCTTCCGCATTAGAGACTGTGGAAAACCTTTCCCCCTGGCCTGGCTGCCCAGGCTCCCCCCCGCCCCCCGCCCCACACCTTTCTCATAACCAGCGTGCTAAACACATTTCCCGTGTTTCCTGTCTAGTGAAAGCGGACGCCCGTTCTTCCTATACCTAGCGCTGGCCCATATGCACGTGCCCTTGGTCCTCGCTCAGCCTCCCTCCAGCTCCTCGTTCCCTGAGCCATACCGAGCCAGCCTGAGGGAGATGGATGCCCTGGTGGGACGGATAAAGGACAAAGTTGACGGCTGCGGGAAGGAAAACACATTCCTTTGGTTCACAGGTGAAGCAATAAAACCAGCTGCAGTAACAGCAAAGCATCTCGATAACTGACATTTACATACTGCTGGGATCCGCAGGCAAGGCGAGGGGTGAGCGGGAGCCACGTGCAAATGGGACGCTGTCTTAGGGACAGCCCTAGCGTTGTGTTAGGGGCTGAAGTGGGGCTTAATTTGGGAGAGAGGAAGACTTGTTCACAGCCTCTGCACAGGGGGTTGAATCTCATCTTCCATGAACTCTGCTCCTTTGTATTCATCTGCGCTAAACAGTATTAAAGACACAGGTCAAGCTCTGCTCTCAGTTATTCGGGTGTGAACTGGGAGCTGCGGCACCGGGGTCAGTGGAGTTTCACCGGTGTAACCGAGAGCAGGATCTCTACGGGTCTTGTTTCTTCCATTCCTATTATCCTGCCTGTCTCACGTTCCCCTGCCATTTTTGTTGAGTCCCCTTCCCTGGCCCTTCTGTCGAGCAAAGTGAACCAGCGCAGGACAGCCCTGTGTAATCCAGAATATCGGGGGGCGACAACGGGGGTGGGGAATAAACCCCTCCTGGCCAAGTGGGCTTTCAGGGAGATGGGGAGCAATGGACAAGAGGAGCTGCAGGCACAGTATGGACTGAGGAGGTTTGGTCAGTTGCTTGCCCAGAGCAATACTCAAAGCTGGATTGTGGAAAATGCTGAATGGTGCCTGGCCTCAGGTGAGACCCAGGAGACACCACTGAGAGCGACACGGTTACTCTGAGGAACTGGCTGTCAGGCCCACCCTGAAACTTGGGGGACTCCTCTCCCCTTTGAAATTGGGGGTGTGGGGAATGGGGGCCAGGATCCCCAGAGAGTTTCCTCTGGATTCTCCTGTTGGTCAGGACCTGCCTGAGGTGCTGGTCCACTGGCACTCAGATACCGTGCAGATGGGGGGCTGTACATTTGCCAGGATAGGTCAGACTCACCCGCCTTGGGGGTTGCTAGGGAGGCTGGACTCCCCCACCTGCTTTATAGGCAGGGTTTGGGCCTCACAGGCCCGTACTGCTCTGTCAGACTCGGCGACGATCCCCTCTGTCAGGCAACTTGTTTTCCAACCGTCTCCACACCCCCCGCCCTCCCCAGGCTGCCCCGCTTCAGGCGGGCGGATGGACCTGGACATCCGTGTCTACAAATTAAACCTCAAATCCCCGTTAATTAAAAAACCCAAATCCGCTCTTGCTGAGACGCCTCCCTAATGAGGATGTCTTGCTTCACTGCCATTCCGATGACAGGAACAGCTCTGCGGCTCATTAACGCCAAATTGCTCTTGTCCCCCCTCCCCCGTCTTAGACTCAGTCTCCTGAGTGGAAGTTCAGCCCCCTTGAGAAAACATGGCCCTGTTATTTGGAAATAACCTCCATTGTCAGCCGTTCAGTCAGTCCTCATTCAAGTGCCTGCCGAGGTAAAAAGCCGTCAGGTGCTGCAGAGGAGGAGAGCAGGGGATTGGTTGCCTCCTTAAAGGGCCTATGAGCTCCCCCATGGGGAGAAAATATCATCCGCAGCAGCTCCCCACTTCCCCCCAAACATCAGGGGACTCTGTCTGGAGCACCCACGATTGAGAGAGACCACCAGACAATCTGCTCCATGGAAGCTGTGTGAGATTGGGCCATCCTCACTCAGTTTCCCAGGTGAAAATCAAAGTAACGCTTCGTTTTGATGGAGCTGATCCGAGTTTATGCCCTAGGGACGGAGGCTAGCGTCTCTCCCATGGTCTTCATGGTCTGACTCGTTTGCTGTGTTTCAGTCCAATTTGTCTGTGTCAGGCTGTTACTCACTCAGATGTTTCTCTCTCCTCCAGGAGACAACGGCCCTTGGGCTCAGAAGTGCGAGCTTGCAGGGAGCGTGGGCCCGTTCTCTGGGGCATGGCAAAGGCAACGAGGTAAACGATGAGGCTGCTCGCAAAGCTGTTAGCATCTTGGTAGCCATCACATGTGACCTGCTGGGAGCTGGGAGGGACCTGCTCCTGGAAGGCCCTTGTTCAAATCTGGCCACCAAGCAGAAGGGAGAGATAGGACACTTCCCTGCCTCTGGCAGAGTTCACTGCCAGCTGTCTGGCTACTGCTGCATCAGCTCTGCCATGGATTGATTTAGCAAATTTCTTGCCTTTAGAATGGACCAGCTAGTACTAAATGGCAGGTGTTTCCCCAAAATGTCACGGGGCATCCGGCTGAATTAAGGCTGGGGCCCTGGACACATGCCCATGGAGCCTCCTGGCCCCTCCCCCATGCATGGCCCTACCCCTTCTTATGGAAGCAGCAGCCTTCAGATGACTGGAGAAGTTTGCGCCTCTTGGAGCTATTGTCTTAGGCTGTCTGCAGACTCAGGCAGGTATTGTTCACACATGGCTCATCTTTCAAGCTTTTCTCTTGTTGCACAATAGTTACAAACATAATTTTTTAACTGACAGCCCCTAGGTCGGGGCCTATAGTGTGATATACTTTAGCTTCTAGAGAGATATAAAACTATAATCTGGCCCTGACGGAGAAGGATGCTGTGAGATGCATATAAAAGGTCTTCAAGTCCACCCAGCTCTTGAGAAAAGAACAGGAGTACTTGTGGCACCTTAGAGACTAACACATTTATTTGAGCATAAGCTTTCGTGGGCTACAGTTTATGCTCAAATAAATGTGTTAATCTCTAAGGTGCCACAAGTACTCCTGTTCTTTTTGCGGATACAGACTAACACGGCTGCTACTCTGAAGCCAGCTCTTGAGGTGACCCAAGCTGAGACCTGGGCTCTGACTGTGCTGAGAATTAATTTAGAGCTTGGATTTTAATGTCCTGGAAGTGCTGAATTCCCACTGACTTCCGTAGGGGTTCAGGGTGCTCTGTGTTTCTGGAAATCAGGCCTGTAAGTGTGTGTCCTTGTAAGCCCTAAAATCTAACTGTACGGAGGTGGGGTTTTAGTATTTGCTGTCTCCAGCGGAGCCATCTGTGTGGTGGCTTTGATTATTTACACGCAAGCAGCCCAAAGTCTCCAGCATGACTCAGGCTTTTCCCACTTCTGCTTGTGTTACGCACTGCGAATGTGTGTCGGGTTACATTTCCCCATTTGCTCCAGGACGGAAGGGGAGGGGGCAGCGGAGGGAGGCAGCATCTCTTTCCTCATCTGTTTCCTGACATCTTCCAAATATAGTAGAGGTCCGGAGGAAACTGATGTGGGATTCCGAGAAAAGGCGGCTGTGGGGCTGGCCAGCCAAACAAGGGGTACTCCCTCTTCCTGGCATCTTTTTGCAATTCTTGCTTGGTTATTTTTTTATACTTTTTTTTTCTCTCCCCTTCTCCACCTCCCAAAAATTAGCAAATCGGGATTGTATTCTCTTCTGACCTAATAAAAAAATAAATCTTTAGCAACAACCCAACACACCTATGAGCAACCAAGCCTATGATAACAACAGGCAGCCTAGCACCCACTCGCAACGCTACAAGAACAAACCAGGGCTAGCAACTCACTGCTCATAGACAACCCTACAGATCAGACCTCACAGAAAGGGGAGAAAGTCCATAAGGATATAGAAACACCTGTCAGGAGCAGTGATTTTTAAAATCCCTCTAGGTTCCTTCTTAAACTTAATGCAAAAAACGAATATTTACAGATATTTCCAAGTGCCTCTCATATCTTTGTTCTATAGCATCTCAATCCTATAGGTGCTGATCTCTATTCTATTGCCTCAGGTCTCTTTTGTGGTCTTATGGATGTGGTTTGCCTATCCGGACAACCCCAGAGTATGTGATCTGTCTGCCTGTTTTAGACTGCCGCCCATCACTGCAATACCTGAGCACCTACCATATAAAATCAGTCCCTGCTGGACTTCATGGTGTCTCTGCTACTTCTCCCTCTTTGGGCTCAAATCTCTGCTTGGGAGAGGGTGTTTGTGGGATTTTTTTGGGTAGAGGTTTAGGGGAACCAGGGAGGCTGTCCGTGTTGTGAGTATCATTCCTGTGATGACAAGGCTTTTTATATGGGTTGGGTGAGGCCTGAAACTAGCTGGCGAGTTTACAAAAGAACATTGGTTATTAATGAAAGCACTTTTCAAGCAACTTGGCTTTTCCTTAGGCCCTGATCCAAATCCCAGGAGTTTTTCTAGGGACTTTGATGGGCTTTAGATTAGGCCCTTCCTGAGGGAGAATAGCAATACTGCAGTCTTGGCTTTTTCCCACCCTCTTCGTGAGCTCTGCACAGCAGAATAAAAACTTTGCCTCTCCTCTGTAGCAGCCCCCAAACCTGTCTCCCCATCTCTGGCTGGTTGGACCCTTAGCTGTTACACCCTGGAAGGGCTGGTACTGTAAGGAACTCTGATGTGTCCAAGGCGATGCGGTTGACACGAGGAGGCGCTGGAGGTGTGTTGAATTTGCCATGGAAGGAAGCAGCAGACCCACCATCACCCCTCCCAGGCATATGGGGACGGTGTCCCCCGGCACGGTTCCCTCTGTTTTGTACCTCGCCTGGGAGTCGCACTGAAAGGGGGAGCAGTGCCGTCTCCCCGCTGGAAACGTCCTAGTTTTTGACCTATTGTTGGGATGGATTTGTTATTACTTGCAAGAGCATGTTCTGTACTATCTGGTGTCAAGTTTTTGTAGAAAGCATTGGCCTTTGTAATTTGATGGCATCACACAATTGTGCAACCTTTATCACTGAGAAAAATCCATGTGGATTTTTTTGTTTTGTTTTGCTTCAGCGTAGTGTTTACTACTGAAAAGGTCACCCTGAGCTTGTCAAAAGGCTGCTCTGGCTTCCTGTGTAACTAAACACACCCCAGTACGTGGTATAGGTAGCACAGCTAGTGAATATTCCTTTGACTCTCTCTTGCTGCCAGCTATGAGTCATTATGGGTTTGTATACGAATCACTTGACCTTACTGTGTCTCAGTTAACCCAGCTGTAACTTGGTACAAGCGAAACCTTATTTAAAAAATACAAGGGCCTCTTTTTATTTGGACTATGGACGGTCAAATTAAAAATCTGGGACAGAGGCTGATTTAAGCCATAGATGACTGTACATAGCACATAGTTTCATATTTGAGTTCCTTCAGAACTCTTGGGTGATACCATCTGGTCCTGGTGACTTATTTAGGCTAGAACTCTAACCACTGGATTATATTTCCTCCCTGGCTAGAGGTAGACCCAGGTTTGTTGGGAAATGAACTAGTGGGTAATTAAGAGTAGGGGAAATTGTTTGTGATGTGGTCAGAAGGGAGTTAGTTTAAAGGTGCAGGCCTGGCAGGTATGTGTTTGTATGTATATTTCAGCAATCTGGAGGGTGCAGCTTTCATGTACTGGAGTTGTTTCCAGTTGGTACTGTACAAACACACGCATGTACACCCCGCCCCTGTAGCCAGCCCATGAGGCCTGCACATAGAAACAAAACCAAATCAGCAGTAACCGCAAGCTAAACATTTCTCTGTGTGTTAGATTCTCACACAACATCAAAGGCGTATGGAAATAGTGTTCCCCAGCTACATGTCTTGTGAAACCAGCTCTGCGATTTTTCTATTGCTCATCAAAACAGATGAGAAGTAAAAGGTACTGTTAGGAACTTTAGTCTGGAGGGGACCTCCGGGTCATCGAATCCATTTTCCAACCCCAAATCTTTGTTAAAAAGGGCGAAAGTGGGAAATCCAGCTAACTTTTCTCTCTCCTCCTGCTCTAAAAAAAGAACTCTGTAAATTTAACACCCCCAAATGTTGGAAGGACTCAAAATGTACAGGATTAAGCCAAGCATGGGTCTGGTGCTGGCCCAGGGTGAATTTCATCCTAAAGAAACTGGGGGGCTGGGAGGAAGCTACTGTTTGAATTCACTTCGCTGCAGGATTCTTTTTTTCCTGACACGGCTTCACATTTCTGATGCAATCCTCCTGCTTTGTAATTTGTTTAGTATCCGTGACTCTGAATAATTACTTTACTTTGTATCAGGGGAGGTTTGGGTTAACAAAAAGCTCCCGTGCAGAAGGGCCACTGTGAGTATACCTGTCTGTCTTCCAGGTGGGAGTGCAGCCAAGCAAACGACCTGGGAAGGGGGACATCGTGTTCCGGCGCTGGCTTATTGGCCTGGCAGGATCCCTGCAAACGTGACGAGCGCTGCACTGTTGAGGTAGGAGGACAAAACTTTTTTGTTTTCCCTAGGTGAGGTCTAATGATCTAAGCACAGGACTGGGAGCCTGCATCAGGAGGCCTGGATCTTACATAGTCTTTCTCCCAAGCAGGTAATGGGCTTTCAGGGCATGAGCTAAACTGCTGGCATTTCTGCTTTAAACACTGGGAAGCAAACCACGATCTGTCGGCTTGGTCCTGACAGATGAGCCTTTGCTCAATGGCTCAGAGGGAGGTAGAGGAAAATCCAGGATCGCTGCCAGCATGCCTGCGGGGGGATGTTCCTGACTGACCTCAAGCTGGGCTGTGGATAAAACTGTGTATCGTGCGGCATTGGTGGAATCCAAGTCTTTGTCCTTCTCTTATTGAGGGCCAGCCCGGCGAACCCTGCCAGGACAGCCTGAGGCAAAACATTCCAAGGATTAATCCCCCTTTACAGGGAAGAAAGGAATTGTGATTATACACAAAAGCTGTGCTCCAACTGATCAGAGCAACTGTTTGCCTAGCCTGGTCCCCTGTCACGGAGTGGGGTGGGGGAAGGGTAGCCAGGACTGGATGCTCTAGGAAAGAGTGTAAAGCCCACATCCGCCGTTACCGAACGCATTGCAGCTCTGAGTGGGAAAGGGAAAGACTGTGGATTATCTGCTGCTTTTACGTCTACCAGACCCAGTCCAGCAGGTTTGACAGCGATAACTCTAGGAAGCTGCCAGAGTTTCAGGGCGCACAGTTGTGGCTGGATTAGAGAAGGAGGGGGCTAAAGGGCACTTGCAGACTCTCAGAAATACCCAGTTCCAGATTTTTGTTGTTGTTAACGATGAAATGCTCCAGTCCCGCACAGCCCCAGGGGCGGGCAATCCAGCTTTATGCTCTGTCCCGTGAAACCCACTGACCATGCTGGGGGCAGCAAACAGCACTACGGTGCAACTACTCTGGTCTGGAGCCTGTGGGTTCTCGGTCACTAGACTGACATGAGCCCAGATCCATAGAGCCCTGCGCGGATGCAAGATTTGTATCCGCATCTGATCCGCAATCTGCTAACATGGTCCATGGATATCTGTGGATCTAAAGCAGATATCTGCAGATCTGCAGGACTCTACCGGTCTAGTGCCTCTAGCCTGGCCTGCATCCAGTTATCTCCTATGCACTGACGGGGAGTCAGTGTTGGACAAGGAAATTTAAAGACCACAAACTCTGAAGAGGTTTAAATAACTTCAGACCAACAAAAGGCAGGATGTTGCAAGTGAAGGGCTGACTGCTTGTCTTTGAGGAACTCCACTCACCGGCCACATCCGGTGGTGACGCACATGGTGGTGACGTAAATCAACATCTCAATAAATGGGCATTAGTGAATGTCAATCACACACTGGGGGGAAAGGGCAGGACAGTTGTAGGAAAAGTGGGAATATATACAATGATGTTGAACAAAGTGGAGCCCTGGGATTTTGTAGCCCGTCTAACGGATTGGGTACAGGGCCAAGTTATCCCGAAGCTGTGGGGTTTTATACCTGACATTCATGCCAGTTAAAGGCACACCATTGGGAGCCTTGGGGACTGAAGGTGTAGCAGAGACTACAGCAGTGCCAGCTTTCCTCCTCCTCCCCCTTCCCCAGGAGAGATTTTCCCTGGGGGTGACGGGAGAGTTTGATTTCTCAGGCTCTCTTATTTGCAGGCGCCTCTGGCCGGACTGCCGACAAGGACACTGATTCATGTCTCATCGAATGTGGGACACCCTAGTCAGCTAGGGACTGAGACCACCAGGCAGATATGAGTGGGTGATAATCTTTGTCATTACCAATCAGGAAGGGCTCTATACTGGTGACCTGCCTGTGAGGCTCTCTGACACTCACCCTCAAAACTGTGCAGGTTGTTTACTGTCCAGACTTCTTTTTCCCCGTGATATGTCAGCAATGGATTCCATCCCGTTCCCCTAGCCTGTCCTCTGATCCCTCAATAGCTTGTTTTGGAAGCAGCTTTTCGTACAGAATCTGATGCAGATAGTTTCACAGAAAGGTCACCTTTGTTTTCCCAGCGCTGCAGGGTATTTCTCTTTGCTGTCATTAAACCAATAGGAATCCACCTCCAGGAAATCTGGCAGAGATGGAGCACTCTTATCGGCTGAATTGCTGATGTGTCCTCTCTCAGGTTAGAGAGGTAGTGCAGCCTGCTGCTCTGAATTTTTGCCCCAACACGACCACTGGCTCACCCTGGGGCTTGGGCCCACACCCAAAAGCAGTCTTTTCCAGTTGTGGCCTCTGCTCTTAGGTGCCTCTCTAGGTACTTATGGGCCCCTCATCACAGGGGCATCCAAGCACATGGTAATCACTAATGGATATTATCCTCACTCACCCCTGCGAGGAAGGGCTGAGCTGTTCTCCCCATTGTACAGAGGGGAAACTGAGGCCCAGAGAGACTAAGTGACTTGCCCAAGGTCACACAGGAAGTCTGTGACTAAGCCAGGAATTGAATTGGTGTCTCCTGAGTCCCAGTCCAGGCAACTGTAAAGCCCCCAGAAGATGCAAAGCTGGTGTGTCCAGGACTTTTACTCTTCCCTGACTGCAGGAGCCCAGGGTAGGGGGCATGGTGTGGCACTTCTACCACGGCCCAGAGGGCCTGTTGCAATCGGGGGGGACATTACGAGCCCTTGTGGCTATTCTGATCTGTGCTGCAGGCTGAGCTGACACCTGTCAGGCCCAGGATAGGGTTCTCACTAGCTACACTCCCCATCAATCCCTATGCCCACCCCAGATTGGTGCAGGAATTAACTCTCCTCCCCTGCGCCTTATACTGAGACATAGTTACTCCAGCTGGAGATGTGGGTGCTTTGAACATCTGAAAACAAGGCACTCAGGGTCTCAGGCTGATGAATAAAGCAGCTCATCCAATCTGGGCATTCAGAATTAGTGGATGCTTTTGGAAATGTTGGCCTCAGTCCTTCTTCGCCACCATTTCCTCCTCCTGTTAAACCTTCTTCGCTGCACAGTGGTGTGGCCGAGATTCATTAGCTAACGTCTGTGCAGCATGCCATGTATTGCTGTCCCCTGCCCTGGCAAGGGCCTGGTCCCAAGGACCGTCCGGATGGGTCTTTCCCATCTCTTGTTCCTGTGATCCCAACTGGCATTGGAGAGCGTAGGCGCCACCTGAAATGATCACCCTGAAGGAAGGGAGGATGCAACACGCCAAGCCCAGGAAATGCAAGCGGCTGGCTGCATTGTGAAAGAGGCACGCCTGTGTACTAGCTTGGCTGCACTCCAGTCTCTCCGTCAGGGCTGCTGATGCAACCAGCACTACATGCTGCTGGGAAAGACTCCGCATGCTGTTGGGAGCAGATGGAGCGTTCCTGTGGAGTTGTGAGCGATGGATCTGAGTGCAGGAGGAAGGTGCACGGGGTGAAATGTCCAGCCCCAATTAAAGCAGTCAGGGTAAAGGCTTTGCGCCCATTGGGGAAGAAGCCAAGCAGCATTTTTGTGCGACGGGGAAACCTCTTTGTGGATGAAGGTTGCCCCTCACCCTCAAACGATGGTGACGCAGAAGGCCTTTGTGGGGTGATGTTTGGAGGCGCACGTGGAGTGTAATCTCTTAAAGAGCTGATCCTGCAGCCTCTACATGCAGAGAGCTCCCGTTTACGTTGATATGGGCACTTTGCGGGCATAAGCCCGGCAGGGTTGGACCCTTTATGGATTACACTGTAGAAGCGCCTTCAAATTCCTTGGGCTGGCTTCGGAATGGCCTGCACTGCTTCTGTACTCAGTGTGGCTATCCTGGGGAGAGCAGTGCTGAGCGAGGCTTGCAGGAAGCCCAGGTCAGTGGACAGCAGGGCACAGAGCCACGGAAAGCAAGTCAGAACTGAACAGAAACATGCCGATGCACTCTGTGTTCTTTTACACACACTGTCCTCCTGCGTGCCAGTGCAAACGTGCTGCTACTAGCTCGTTTCCACTGAAATCTGTCGTGTCTAACTGTTTTGCTTAATGATATTTAACTAGTAAAGCCTGTCGTGCCTTTGCCATTCTCCTCACTAGTCAAAAGTAGGGCCTTGAAGTAGGTCACTGGGATGAATAAGAAGCAAATTGCACCATCATTTATTACACACTGTCGGCAAAATTCTGCAGATTGAGCAAAGCTATTCTGCAGTATTTTTTGCAGGGACTGGTGTGCGTCTTGCTTAATAGCTCTGCGTTGTATCATCAGCGAAATGTGGTTTGAGGTGGATTTAAAGAGCAAGGCATTGACTGTCGTGATGTCATCTAGGATCCTTGTGAGCTACTTGCTGCTCCGCTTCATTGATTTTTTAAAAATATTCATCCTGGTTCTTGCCCTACAACGAGCTGGAAGAAATACCTGTAGTGTCAGAACATCCAGTGTTGTTCAAATAGACGTGGACCCTAAGCAGAAAGTTTGAATGGCTTTATTTACCCACAGGTCTCCTTATGAGTGGTTGCTATGTAGGCAAAAGCATCTTCCTCTTTCAGGACTGCCATGTTTTCCCAGCTTTACTTCTGAGATTCATCCTCTTGCACCACATTGGCCTTCACACAACTCTTGGAAGGTCACAAATGCACATTCACCTAGAGAGATTTGGTCTCCAGTGTACTAAATTGTCAGGCTTCTTAGCCAAGGAAGTGAGTTTTGTGTTTTGGATGTTGCCATCCCAGGGAAGGAGGTGCCATCCCTTATATTTATTGCAGGCACCTTCAAAATACCAAAGGTAACTTGACACAAGAGCTAAAGTGCAAATTGTTAACCCTTTCAGTCTCGAGCTGACCCCAGGCAGAGTTGTTGCAGTGTATTTATGCTGGTTGACCTGGCCGGGGAGTGGTTCGTGGCTGGAGTTTCGTCAACGGTCTTAGAAGCCTCTTCTTCCCTTGATATGCACGTCCAGCTCGTGTCTTTCCGGCTCAGCAGTCAGCGAACTCTGAATCCTGAGATGCCAGCTAAGAAAGAGCTCTTGTGTTAGAGCTGAAGACCTGGAACATTGACAGGAAAGATGAATTGTCATCAAAGGTTCTGTTACAGCATGAAACCTCCTGACATCTGTGATCTGCACTTCATATCTGCAGGGGATACTGGAACGTGATACCCCTGGAGAACTCTGAAATCTTCATGATCAAAAGCCAGTCACAGGGGAGACTGCTCACAGGGGGATGGGGAAAGAGATTGACAGCAACAGCTGGAGTCACAGTGTCACATGGAACATAGAGCGTAGGAATAAGGGCGTTACGAACTCAAAGCTTGGCTCCCATTCAAGGCTCACCAAACTGGGTGAGCCTGAGCTGTGTTATGGAATAACCCCAGGCGTGTGTGGTTTCAAGACAGATCGCACTAGCCCTGAGTTTAGACTGTAAACTCTTTAGAGCAGAGTTTTATGAGTTTGCCCGGTACCTAGCATGATGGGGGCCTGTGAGCACTCCTATGTAAATATTAAATCATCCTGCAAAGGCATTTGCCTGTGAGGCCATGAAGGTCCCTTTGCAGAATTGGAACCATGGTTAGGAGCTGTGACTGGGTGAAATGTGGTTGTTTCTAGCATGGCCAATGGGTCTGATGTGCCCCTCTCACATATCCCTCTTTTCTCCCCTTACACAATCCCTGAGTCTCTGATCATTTCCACCAGCCTGGCTGCTGTTTCCAACCCATTTTTGGCATGACGGCTTGCCATGGTTCTAAGAGGTAATGCTAAGAGCCAGATTCTGAGAGGTGCAGAGCATTTGCAGCTCGCCTGGCCAGTAGGGGAGCTGCAAGCAGGGGACAGCCTCGGGGTTGGCTCAGTGGGAGCCGTAGGCCACGTCTACACTACGGGCGTTGTGGCAGCGTAGCTACAGCACCGTGACCCCATGCAGCGATGGAAGGGGGTTTTCCGTTGGTGTAGGAACACCACCTCCCCTAGCAACTGTTGCTAGGTTGATGGAACCTTGTTGGCCTGGTGGGATTCCCCCGGGGATGAGGCCTGAGTGTTCTCTGTTTGGAGCCTGACTTATTTAACAGCCTCTTCACTTGCCTCACCCATCAGCCAGCCTCTAGGAGAGGGCGTTAGACCGAGCCTGCCTTTCTGCTCTGCTCAGCGTTGTTTGGCCGCTCGGTCTCTTAGCAGCCGGAGAAATAAGAGCTTCAAGTTCCTCTGTTTCCAACTCACGCAGCTGGGATAGTACCAGTGGGCCCAGGCCAGAAGTGCTCTCTCAGGCAAAACTCCCGTTATGGCCAGTCGTGCTCCTTGACTTCCGTGGGAGTGTTGGTTGAGTCAGGAGTTCAGGCCTGGGCCCCGTAATACCCGGCAGCCTTACTGCTGCTTGGCATGGCACTTCTGCTCCAGCCCAAAGCACAATAGTAGTAATCCACCTCCTGGTGCCTCTGTGAGACAGGCACGTTGTAGGGTTGTTTTGCCTTCCTCAGGCCTGGTAAGCTAAGAAGCAGGTTCAGCTAGTTACCTGAGATCGCACGGAGTCAGCAGCAGAACTCGGAGCTCCTGCCACTGGGGTTTGTGTCTGATCAGTGGAACGTGCCCCCCGCTAATGTTTGCTTCCTAAAACAGAGGTGTTACCCGCCTGGCTTGGCCCAGCTGCCTGGAGGTCCAAGAGGCCGAAGGAGCTCTTCCCACCCTGGCAAACTCCGTCATACGTCTTAAGTGCTGTGACTGGGACAGAGACCTTTCTTCATTTCCAGCAAGCAGGGAGTTGCCATCCTGTTCAAGTGCCTTAGGCATGCAGGGGATAAGAGCCTTTCCCAGGCTGCTGTTCCAGGGCTGGGAATTACTTGTTCTTGTATCCAATCTCCTTTAATGCCGCAAGAATAAACCCCTGAGGAGGAGAATGTGCTGATGAAAGAGGCGCTTTCATTGCTGATCCACACTGCTAGTTCATGCCAGCGATGGAAGCCCTGTGCCCCGACACTCGCAGCCTTCTTGTAACTCTTGTGGGAGCCTAGCGTAAGGGGCCTTCTCAAAGCTACTTGCGAGAGGTTTCGGAGTCAAAGGAGCACAGGCTACAGTTTTCATAGGGTCCCAAACTCCCAGCTACCATGGAAAGTCAATGGGAGTTAAGTGCCTAACTCCTTTAGCCCTCTTTAAAACCCCAAGCCCCAGTGCTTCTTACCGAAGCAGGTCATGAACACTGCTGAGTTCTTACCTGGTTGTTTTCATCTGCAGATCTTGAAGTACTTTTAAACATGAAATGTTTCTCCTCTCCTTGTGCACATGGTCCAGGGATCTCTGGGGAATGTCACTGACATCCTGTTTCCTTTATAAGGGACAGGGGGCTGCCCTGGGAGGACACATCTATCCCCAAAGTTGGTGCGTAGCTTGTTTTGACCATCCTAGATTGCCTGATGCTCACGCTCACAGGCAGCCATGGTGGCTGTCCTCTCCAGAGGACGTAGGAATCATACATGGCCCTCGTGGGAGTGCATTCATATTTGTGCCAACAACTGGGAGGATTAGAAGGGAAGCAGAGCTACAGAAAGTGAGGGTTAGAGGAGGGGAAACAGAGATGCAGAGAGCTGGATTTGCCCCTGATCTCACTGGAGTTGTGCCTGCTTATGACAGTGGTGAATTTGGCCTGGAAAGTGTAAGTGACTTCCCCAAGGCTACACAAGAAGTCAGTATCAGAGCCAAGAGCTCAGGAGTTCCTGGTCCCAATCCCATGCTCAGTCCCATCCCATCAGACCATGTTCATGTACAATCAGCACGGTAAAAGCTGGCTGCAGTCCACAAACAGCAGGCAGAAACTCTCGCCCTTCCCGTTCCTGGCCTTATGGGTCTATACGGTGCAGCTCTTGGGTGGCAGGATGCCTGTTCCTCTCTGTGTGCCACACCCTTAGCAGGAGCTTAGTACGTGGAGTAACCAGGAATTAGCCCAGAGCAGTATTTTGTGGCTGAGCTGTAAACCCCCGAAAAGAGAGGATGATGGTGGAAATGCTGACGGCTTTTCGGTATAAGTGCACAAAACAGCACTGCTCTCATTTTCCAGTCTGGTTTCTATGGCTCCGGTGTGCGATGCATAAGTGAGACCACATGTTCCTAGGTTACAGGATCTGCTGTGACTGGAGTGAAAAGTGACTGAGTTAGCACTTTCCCTTCACAGGGTAACTTGGCACCTTCCGGGGGGACTTCGTAAAGGGTTATGCGGCCCTGCCACAACTGCGGTATCTCTGGCCTGCTTCCTCTTTGATGTGGACTCCCAGGTATCCGAGAACCTGGAGGCCCAAAGGATGAACTAGGGGATGAACTAGGAGTTAAGGCATGGCCTGGCACTTGGAAGCATTGGGGTTCAAATCCCACCTGATTATCGTGCGCACTGTGGTAGCACCTAGGTGCTGTACAAACACAGGACAAAAAGACCCTCCCTGCCCCAGGAAGCATCTCTGCCACAGACGCTCTATGTGACCATAGGTTTCCATCTGTGATGATAATGTTTCCTCATCTCACTTGAGTGACGTGAGGACAAATTGATCGAGGATCGTGCGGTGCTTAGAGGCTACAGAGGTGAGGAGGCCCAATACGTACCTCGGGAGAAACCATGTTCCCTAGGCAGCTCCAGCCCCGTTCTACAGGGCTGCTGGGCAAAGCCCATCTTGACCCATTCTCCCATATTTTAGTAGTGAAATTGTTCAGCGTGTCCTGTCGCTGTGGGGGCACAGACCTCTGAGCTCTTTCCAGCTACTGTGTCCTTTGGCAGATTGATTTGTGTAAGACGTGCTGGCTCTTCTCATGCACACGTACTCACTAGCCTAAAAATATGCTAATCAATATGGGATATAAGGCAATTGTGTCTCCCATACAGAGCATGTACAGGGGGAGGGATAGCTCAGTGGTTTGAGGACTAGCCTACTAAACCCAGGGTTCTGAGTTCAATCCTTGAGGGGGCCAGCTAGGGCTCTGGGGCAAAAAAAATAGTTGGGGATTGGTTCTGCTCTGAGCAGGGGGTTGGACTAGATGACCTCCTGAGGTCCCTTCCAACCCTGATATTCTAGGATTCAATTCTACGATTCATGCCCACAGCAAGCAGTGCCTCACGTTACCAGAGCTCTTTCATTAAACATGCAGAGGCTAGGGATTCTGGCAGGCTTCTTGGTTGGGTGCCCTTACCCACAAGTGCCATTAGCTTCAATAAGCAGCAGGATTGAACTGCAGCGCTGCCCCAGCATCCAGGCCCAGAGGGCCCCGACATTACTGTTAGGCCTGGGAAGGGCTCGCTGGGGACAAGCTCAAGTTCTTTTGCTCCAAGCTCAGGGGTGTGGATGGGATTTTAATGATTTTAATTTCATGCTTTAATGAAACCTTCCTCTCTGCTCCAGCACCACAGACATTTTCCCCACCTTGGTGTCCCTGGCAAAGGCAAGCCTGCCTCCTAACAGGCGCTTTGATGGTTCAGACATGTCTGAGATTCTCTTCGGGCAGTCGCACCAAGGGCACAAGGTATGTAGTGGACTCTCTTCAACGTTCAGCTGCAGGGGGAGTTACAAACACCACTTCAGTGAGGGTTAATTGTTCCTTGTGCATGCGAGCATTACCATCGGTGCAGTCACGGTGGGAATGCTGCTGTAGACAGACTGACGCCACTTTAACCACTGTGTCATGTGGGCATGCACTGGTACAATGGTGGGAAATTCTACCTTGGTCACAGCTTCCTTAGGGGTGTGGTTTGACTGGCTGGGTGCAGTGGAGTGCAGAGGGCTAGTTAGGGAATGAACAGTAGATTCATGATGCTAACTTCCAGACTCCCTTCCCAGCTCATTTTGAGGTCTTACATAAATTGGTTCTGATGGGTCTCAGGTCTGACATCACATGACAGGACTCCATATTACCAACTGCCCAACATTACTTGGCATCATTCAAGAGAGATCTGAAGTTGAGCTAGCCTGGAATCTGAGTTGCCTGTTCACTCAAGACAAAGTGGTCTCTTCAGGGCACTGCTGAGATTGCCGGGAGCTGGAGGAAGGGTTGGAGAAGAATATCCGATGGCTTGATTTTATTTGTAGTACACAATAGTAGCACCGAGAGGTCTCAACTGAGATTCCAGGCATTATACAGACACACAGTGAGATACAGTCGCTGCCCCCAAGAGCTTATCATGTAAGTAGACAAGAGAGACCAACATGAGAGGCGATAGTGGACTTGCTTGAAGTCACACAGCGCATTAGTGGACAAGCCAGAAATAGAACCCAGGTCTCCTGGCTCCCAAGCTTGGCTACCGACTGGACCACACTCCATTAGCAGCAAGATGGCAGTTACAAATGAACCTTACCGGATTTGGAACTGCACATTTCTGTGGGCTCCTCTGGCATTTCCCAGCTTGGCCAGAATGTCACAGACTGGATTTCATGGGGGCGGGGCAAGGCAGGGTAGAAAAGATTTTTTAAAAAGAGGAGTTAAAACTTGATTTGTAAGCTGAGCAGCTCGGTTAGCGGGAGTGTGTGGCCCATCAATGTGGCATTACGGGCCAACGTGCACCTGTCCTGCTGGACAGCACTCACCTGGCTCCATGTGTCACTGGAGTCATCGGGAGCTGCGTGTGAGTATCCGAGAACCAGAACTTGGCCCTTGACCCATTCCTTTTATGCTTTGTAGTTGACCTGTCAGATCTTTCTCCCTGTGCATTTTATAGCTGAGATGCAGTGACAAGAACACCATCCCGTTTGGTATTTGGGTCTCTGTAGCACTAGAATTAGAGATAAATAAAAATCCCAGGCACTTGAAGCCAGTAGCGTGTCTGTCTTGATTTGACAAACAGGGTCATGATTAAGCTCTTATTTGTTCTGAGCCCTGGCTTGAACAACATGCCCATTATCAATTTGTAAGTAGGGCAGCCAGTCCCGTATCCTGCAGCTTTCAGTCCACATGACAATAGGACCTACTCACAGCTCCCTAACGCATGAGAAATGCAGTTAGCAGGACAGCCATTACACGGACACATTTTCAGAGCGTTACACAAGATTTTGGCTGCAGGACTCCAATGGCCTTTAATGAGCATCCCACATCTAAAATCTTGCTCTTTGCTTTGAAAGTCTGCCCTGCTGGGAGCGTCTCAATCTGGCTCCCGGTAGGGATTTTGGATTTGCTCTCCGAGTCCATTGCGTGTTTGGTATTTAATATTTTTTATGGAACCCTTTGTTGAATCCTAAGATAAACGACGGAGGTGGGGGAGATATGGCGAAAGCCCATTTGGCTGTGTGAGTTTTGATGGACCTTATTATAATCAGTTTGTAGTGATGGCCACTGTGAAACACTACAGTTAGCAGAGCATGTCCAGTACTTAAGCAATAGTCAGGGAATGAACCATCTTGAGTGGTTCTTCGCCCAACAGTGGCTGAAAGCCTCCAGGCAATTCCAGAGAAATATAATAGCCATGATAGATGAGCCTGGGCTTGGAGATCTGCTAGCAGAGCTGCCACGTTCCATCATGGGAATTTCCAAAAGTGTGGGGAGAGGAAATTGAAGGGGGCATAAGAGGCTGCGGGCAGGTCACAAAGAAGAAATGGTAGACGGGCAGTCCATAGTGGGTCAGGGGAACCACAGACTGCAGGGCAATAGAGAATGTAGTGCTGGCTCAGGGTAGCAGTGCTGCAGGACAACAGAGAGTGCGGTGCTGGCTTGGGGGTAATGCAGAGCACCCTGCTGGGTCAGGGCAGCGGCACTGGGCCTGCTGGCCACTAGGCAGTGCTACAGAGAACTGCCCGGGAATGTTGGCACCCGAAGGAATAAGTTACATTTTGACCTTAAGCCCTATATTGTCATAACAGCAACAAATATTGAAAGGTTGCATTGGGTACTAATGTAGTTTGACTGTTGTCTCCCGTTTACCGCCACTAGAGCTCTGATGTGCCCCGTCTGTGGTTACTCACTGATTAATTACTCACTCCTGCCTCAAACCACTTGTGTTCCTGAGAGAGCCTGCGGACTCCTAGCCATTCTGGACAGGAAATTGGGATGGGCTGGGAAATTGTTGTGTTTTCAGCTCCTTTCCCTGCCTGCACAGGGCTGGCCCCTATGCTGCATTTTGCTGTGCTTTATCCTGCCCTGTTCTGAATATCCCCACGGAGAGGAAGGCCTTGGCTATGTGGCCTTTCAAATGATCAGCTTGTGTCTTTTGACCACTCCCTTAAAGGTGAGCAGGCTTTGTAATTCTCCCCCGAGGATCATAGGGAGTGAATTAACCCTGTCAGGGCCAGACCCTCCCTGGGTTTAGGAAACTGTTTGGTTAAATGTGGGGCAAACAGTAGCTTGCTATTTCTAGGACAAGGACAACCTTTCAGCCAGTTTGGGGCTCAGCTCTCTGCCTTTTGTAACCAGGGAATGCTGTTGCCATATTCAGTGTGTTCTCTGCCTGCGAGCTAGACCCTGGAGCACTCCTGAACCATAGTCCAAACCAGCAGCCCCACCAGATGTGTTTGAAGTTGCCTGGCTCCCCATCCTTCAGCCAGCTGAGACTTGAGTTGTTCCCGCCAACTTGATACCTTTGGTCTGGTGTCAAGTATCAGAGGGGTAGCCGTGTTAGTCTGAATCTGTAAAAAGCAACAGAGGGTCCTGTGGCACCTTTGAGACTAACAGAAGTATTGGGAGCATAAGCTTTCGTGGGTAAGAACCTCACTTCTTGCATCTGAAG
>NC_048311.1:29043282-29063676 GCF_013100865.1 Trachemys scripta elegans
TCCCTGCAGAATGCTGACTTGCTGGGAGGACCAGAAATCCTGGGAGGGGAGGAATGAACCCACGTTATTTATTCTATGTACAGGTCCAGTTTTAAATGTTCACATGGTTCTGGCCACGCACAGCTGCACAAATTCCAGCTGTGACTTCTGCTTACCTATGCTAGTGATCTGATATATGGCAGTCAGTATTCCATAGGAGCTTTCCAGGAGCCCAAGTAATTGTTGATTTATGCACTTTACACCTGAGTTTAATGCTGATGTGATTTTGGCCACCTAGCCGAAGTAGCCTTTCAGAATTCATTGCAGCTTCTTCAGGACACCATGATCACAAGAAAGCAACAGAGGGTCCTGTGGCACCTTTGAGACTAACAGAAGTACTGGGAGCATAAGCTTTCGTGGGTAAGAACCTCACTTCTTCAGATGCATCTGAAGAAGTGAGGTTCTTACCCACGAAAGCTTATGCTCCCAGTACTTCTGTTAGTCTCAAAGGTGCCACAGGACCCTCTGTTGCTTTCTTGTGATCATGGTGTCCTGAAGAAGCTGCAATGAATTCTGAAAGGCTACTTCGGCTAGGTGGCCAAAATCACATCAGCATTAAACTCAGGTGTAAAGTGCATAAATCAACAATTACTTGGGCTCCTGGAAAGCTCCTATGGAATACTGACTGCCATATATCAGATCACTAGCATAGGTAAGCAGAAGTCACAGCTGGAATTTGTGCAGCTGTGCGTGGCCAGAACCATGTGAACATTTAAAACTGGACCTGTACATAGAATAAATAACGTGGGTTCATTCCTCCCCTCCCAGGATTTCTGGTCCTCCCAGCAAGTCAGCATTCTGCAGGGATCAGGTATTGACTTCAGTGCTTCCTTCTCGAGACATCAATCTTAGGGTACTATGCTGCCAGCCATTACTGTAGTATCTGTGCTATTGATTTTATGAGGAAAATGCTAAGTCCCTAATTGGACTTCACAGAATCAAGTACACTCCTATCACTGAAAGTGAAATAGGTGATTAACCTTGTTCTCCAAGTCACTACCAGTTTCAATAGCTCCCAGCAACATGGGTATCATCCAAACAACTTCTAGTTGCGGTCAGATTTTAAAATCAACACAGGTCCTCGGGCTTTTTATCTCCTCCTCTCACTGAGATCTGGCCTGGCCCTTCCCTTGTTAAGTGGCACCTTTCTATTGCCAGCAACAGGCTCTGGGTCAGATCCAAGCTATGGCACCTTTAATACTAATGATTTAGTCACATTAAGCAGTGATTGAATTCAGTAGAAGGAAGAGTATTTAAAAACCAGAGGAACAACAGGATACTACTGTATTTTGCTCCTTCCACAAAACTGTGTCCAAATACAAAGCGTAATGAGTCGAGCTGGCTGGGTGGGAACAATTCCACTTTGCAACAACTCTCAAGGTTTCAGAATTTGTTTTTGTTCCAAACCCTTTCAAACATTTTCTGGAAACAGAAATGGGTTGAAATATCTGTTTTCGGATTGGAAAGATCAGGCTTGGATTCTGATCTCTAGTCAAAAGTGACCAGAGTGTCCACCCTAGGGCCCAGAAACCTTTCTGTTGAAAACCTCGTCGAAATCAATACATCTCCAAACATCAAAGTGTTCCAACCAGCCTTACTTATAAGCAGCACAGTGTAAGTAAATGCTGCACTAGCAACTGGAAACTTCAGCAGCAAGGAGGAAAAACAAAGTTCTAAGTCCAAATGCTTCATCTGGAAGCTCCTACTGCTAGGTCAGGGCAGAGAGGCCTGTTTTGGGAAGTAAGTCACACACGTAAGTTGTTCTGTCAAGTTAATTACAGCACAAGGTTTTGACAGATCAAAGTCCATTTAATAAAGGGCCTGTTGGTGGACAGCAGGGGTTTTGGGCTGCTTTCATACAATCCAATCACAGCAGGCAAACGCATGTCAGCATATCCGCTCAGCTCAGCTCCTGCTTGTTGGCACTTGCTTGTCCCTAGGACACACACTCAAGTGCAGGTTTCTTGGAAACAAGCACAGGAAGTGTGTGTGGGCTCCACTCCTTCTAGAACATTGGCTTCAGCACCCCAGGGGTCAATATGGAATGATTAAAGGGGAAACACTTCAAACTAAATACCCTGAATAGGAAGCCAATGGGGAAGAGAGAAAAAGGTCATGCCAGGTTTCAAATCAATTATGTTGCAGACAACGGAAGGGAACTATATAATCCATGGCTGTGTCATGCACAGTTCTGAACTAAAGCAGTGAGTTTCATGAGTTCTGCAGCTGGCTAGCTTGCTTTTATATAGCCCTCTACAGCAGTAGATCTTAACGTGCTTTAGAGTATCACTAAACCCTAAGGAGTCCGGTGGCACCTTAAAGTCTAACAGATTTATTTGGGCATAAGCTTTCATGGGTAAAAACCTCACTTCTTCACTGTCTTTCAGACAGCCCCCCAACCTGAAGCAAATACTCACCAGCAACTACACATCACAGAAACACTAAACCAGGAACCAATCCCTGTAGCAAACCTCATTGCCTACTCTGTCTCTATCTACTCTAGCGACACCATCAGAGGACCCAACCACACCATCACCTGCATGTCTACGAATGTGATATATGCCATCATGTGCCAGCAATGTCCCTCTGTTATGTACATTGGCCAAACCGGACAGTCTCTACGTAAAAGAATAAATGGACACAAATCCGACATCAGGAATGGTAACATACAAAAGCTAGTAGGTGAACACTTCAACCTCCCTGGACATTCTATAAACAGATTTAAAAGTAGCTATACTTGAACAAAAAAAACTTCAGAAACAGACTTCAACAAGAAATAGCAGAACTAAAATTCATTTGCAAATTTAACACCATTAATTTGGGCTTGAATAGGGCCTGGGAGTGGCTGGCTCATTACAGAAGCAGCTTTGCCCCTCCTGGAATTGACACCTCCTCATCTATTATTGGGAGTGGACTACATCCACCCAGATCGAATTGGCCCTGTGTTGACAGGGCCAATTCGATCAGGTTCTCCACTTGTGAGGTAACTCCCTTCTTTTCATGTCAGTATATAATGCCTGCATCTGTAACTTTCACTCCAAGCATCTGAAGAAGTGAGGCTTTTACCCACGAAAGCTCATGCCCAAATAAATCTGTTAGTCTTTAAGGTGCCACCAGACTCCTTGTTGTTTTTGTGGATACAGACTAACACGGCTACCCTCGATACTTGACACTAAACCCTAGTCAACTTTGAAAATCTCAGGACGTGACCCACAATTGGTGGCTGAGACCCTAAGGGCACGGCTACACTCGAAACTCCAAAGTGCTGCTGCTAGAGCGCTCCCGTGGCAGCGCTTTGAAGTGTGTGTGTGGTCGTGGCACCAGCGCTGGGAGAGCTCTCTCCCAACGCTGCAGGTACTCCACCTCCCCGAGGGGATTAGCTTACAGCGCTGTAACCTGCTGTGCTCAGGGGGGTGTTTTCACCCCCCTGACCGAGAAACTTGCAGCGCTGTAAAGTGCCAGTGTAGCCTTAGCCTAAGATAGTTTTTACTTGGTCCTTACTCAGGCAAAACTTCCACTGAAGATGGGTGAGGCCTGAGTAAAGGGCTCAAGATTCTGTCCACGGTAAACTGCCGCAACAATTTAGTCAAGTCAAAGTGTCCTGGTGTATTAGTGTGTTACCATTATGGAGAGGCTGCTAACTACTAGAAATTATTACTGCAGGTAATCAACATCTGCCCTCTCCAATGTTAAGCAAACAACATGGTAAGTGTTTGGATACTAGATCACAGAGCTGGAGAGACACTGCCAGGTTCAAAGTCAGTTTTAAAAAGCAAAAATGTCCTTACCTCTGGTGACTAATGCTGAGGATTGTTAAAAGATTGGAAATGGATTTTAAATTCTAGTACGCTTGTCCCCATTTGGGCTGGAAGGTTGGGCTTTTTCCAGAGGCGGCGGAAACTCACTGTGAATTGGGGTCGTGGGGCAGCGGCTCAGAGGTGCTCTACATGGGGAGCAGGGGGAAGTCAAGGCCAGTGCGGGGAAGTTGAGGGGTCAGGTATAGATTGGGGAGTGGGATGGGTGCTCTGCACGGGGAGCTACTCAGACTCAACGGTGTGTGCGCGTGGTGTGTTCCTGCCTGGATCCTGGGTCCTGCTCTCACCTGCTTCTCTCCCTACCACCCGTCATGCATGTGTGCATGGTATAGAGAACCCCCTGGTCACTTCAGGTTGCAGCTGCACCAGCCCAATGCTGGGATATGTTTGCACTGAAAATACTGCGGGGGGGGAGGGGGGAGGAATAATTTTTTTGTTAAAAATGCTGCCATCGTCGCAACTAAAGCTATTTCTATTAATATGAGAGACGGGCTCGAGATTTAAAGGTCAGATCCAGATTCAAACTTCACCCACATTTGTAGGTGCTTAATTTCTGGGAATTTGCTTGGCCCTCTCTCTAATTAACGTTAGGATTTGTAGGCTGAACCCCCATCCCTAGCGGCCACAGCTGGGAGCATAAACTACCTGGCGGTGTCCCTGTAACATAGTTGTTATAGGCTTGATAATAGATCGGGGCACATTAGAGAAAGGGAACAACATCTTTTCTGTAAGAAGTTAATACTTTCTTCTTAGCATGAGGGCTGTACTGCCATTTTAGGGACTCCTAATGCTCACAGGAGGGAATTCATTCTCGTCATCAAGACGCACTGGTCCGGTTGCAAATTCGTGCTCTGGGATAACCTCTCCTCGCAGGGCACCCCCATCTTCTGAGTAACCTGTAAAAACAAAGAAAGGCAAAAGACTAAGGACAAATGAATCCAAGAAGCTCAGAGCTGAGCAGGTAGAGACACCATCTTCTCACTGCATTTGAGCTCAGAGCTGGTTTCTGCAGCAGTTTGGCAAAGTAGCCGGGGGACCGGGGTGTGTGGTCTTTGCCAGCAGTAGCTTGGGGAACAGATTCAGGCATTAGCGTCTGCAAAATAAGTTTTCTGCTTCCCACCACAGGCAAACCAAGACGGGCTTGGATAATTTGCTGCAGTAACTTTAACAGCCATGCAGATATGAGTCATTCATACAGAAGACCTGGAAGAACTCAAAGATGTGGCATTTGTTTCTGTAGGATGCACGAAAGAAAGAGGCTTAACGAAGAAATCAGTTTCAACAGTAAACTAGATCTCATGCTATACAGACTAATGGCCAGGGAAATGATCACGCCAGCTTGTGTTCCCAAAGAGTGAAAGAGTTTAAACTGGAATAATGCTTTATTACTGTTTCACTGTCTTTTTGTTTCTTCAATTATTATGACAACCAAATAATCTAGCTTAAAGTACATTTGCACCTTGCAGCAATAAAAGAGAAGATCCTGTAAAAGGACCTTTGTAGAGGACGTATTTCTGCTCTCAGTGGATATGTGCAACTTCCACTGAATATTAACAGAAGTTGTGCCCGAGTGCATGGAGAGATGCACACCCACCCCTGCAAACTCACTCTCCCTGGCATGCATTCTGCATAAGGAAAGGAAGCAGACTGCTTGATGCTAACAAACTGCTAAGGAATCACGCTCCACGTTTTGGTAAAAGCTTGTCAGAGACTTTGATCTTGCTGATTTATTCCCAAGAATTAGAAACCTGAAATATTGCTGGGTGTTTTTAATTAGGATTATTTCTGATCACCTTAGATCCAATGTTCTGCAAGGCAGCTGTCATGATGGAATAATTTATTTTAAACTGGGGAGGAGATGTGTTAAAGGTGACTGAGTCCATTAGAGCAAGCCCAGGTCCCTCTAATAAAAATCTTGTTCTATTGTCTAGTGTGTATGCAAATCTTGACACGAGGAAGTATAAGAGGGCAGTCACCCCCTGGACTCCTGCACCATTTTAGAGCTAGTTTCTGTACGAAGAGGCAAAGTGGTTTCAATAGAAGCTGCCGAAGAGGCAAAGTGGTTTCAACAGACTCTGTAGCGATCCCGACGCAGTACCATGGAGATCGGGCTTTTTATGAACAACCACCGTCTCAATGGTTGGACACAGATCTGACAACTGTTATCAGTAACAAATTGTAATGCAAGTGAGGATAGAGCTACTGCTCTTCCCAGCGGAACTGCAGCATAATTTTGATCATTATTAATCATGCTTAGCACTTAGCTAGTGCTCCCTACTTTCAAAGCGTTGTATCACTTTGATGACCGAAAGTTAAGTAAGTATTAGCCAATTCATCATTAGGACGCCCCTGTGAAGTAGAAAAACAACATGTGGGTTTTTTTTTGCAGTAAACGGACGGTAATCAGTTTGTCTCACTCCTGAAAAATCAAAAGACCAGACTCTTTAGAGCCAAGAATGATTTCCTCAACATGTCACTTACTTACACTGTTTAGGGTTCTTGGACATACAGCACAGATCCTGGCTACAAGCAAGGATGGACCACAAGTTCAGATCTGGAAAGCGTTCAAAGCTCTGAACAGGGAGAATCTATAAAGGGTGTGATGGTTATTCCAGAGAAGGGTGGGGAAAAGACACATGGATTTACAGACCTAGGTGCTGCCACAGGGCTCAATGCTACAAATGAGTAGGGTGAGTAATATTGAATATTTATACAGTGCTTTTAATATTCAGAGCTTTTGTAATACACTGTGTAGCTCCACAGATTTATCATTATTAAACCTCACAACACACCCGGGCCAGATTTATTTTACAGATGGTGTCATCTGACGCAAGGAGGTTAAGGGCTTTTCTACATTACCCACTGGATCGACGGGCAGCGATTGATCCAGCGGGGGGGTTGATTTATCGCGTCTACTCTAGATGCGATAAATCGACCACCAAGCGCTCTCCCGTTGACTCCGGTACTCCACCAGAGCGACAGGTGCAAGCAGTCAACGGGGGAGCGTCAGCTGTCGATTTACCACAGTGAAGACACCGCGGTGAGTAGATCTTAGTATGCTGACTTCAGCTACGTTATTCACGTAGCTGAAGTTGCGTAACTTAGATCGCCATCCCCCCCAGTGTAGACCAGGCCTAAGTGACTAGCTCAAGGCTACAGAGGGAGTCATTATTGGAGAGGAAATTCAAATGTAGATGTTCCCGATGCCCTCTCCTGTGCTCAGCTCACTAGAGCAACCCTCTGCCTTGTGCATACATGAGCACTGGCATTTCAGAATTGGTGACCATAATAAAACACACGGGGTGTGGGGAAGGACACCACCATGGACCTTACAACGAACTCGATTGCAATGAAAGTCCATCCTGTAGCTGGCGGCGTGCAGGAGGGCCCTGAGAGACCCAAAGGGCACTGTGTGAGCATAAGGATTAGCCTGGGTGGACCGGATAGCAGGAACAGGGTGATGGTGAAGCAGAACAAAACATCCCAAGTCATTTCAATGGGCTGCAACATGGAAAGCGCAGTGCCAGGGAAGTTTCTGCTCAGCGATACTCTGCTGTGAAAAATTCTGACTTTGCTCCAAGAAGCTTTCACCTGGTCACCCTTGCAGAGATGCCAGCCCCTGGGGCAAGCCCAGCTCACCTGGCCTGGATGAAGATGAAGGCATCGTACTTGGTCGGGCTACGGTTGCTGCGTAAGACTGAGGTAATGGAGGCCGGAGGTCATTTTCTTTGTTCTCGTCTGTCTTTCCCGAGCCGAGCAGGCTAATTGTTTTGAAGCAAGAGAAGGAATAAGAGTTAGCTTTGATCCTGTCCATGCCCCTCCTCTGCAGCAGTTCTAACAATGCCCCGGTACAGGTCACAGTGATGGATAATGAGCTTCTAAGTAACATACTCATCCAAAGTTTCTGTGAGAGGCTAACCTTGCTACAGAAACCTTAGGAGCTCACAGAAACAAGGAAACCAAACATGAACCTGAAACGGCCCATCTGGGGCCTGCGCTATGCATTGTCACTGATGTGTGAATTAGCCAGGCACGCTGGAGCATACGTTCGTTTTGTGGGTTTAACAGACAATGCTTAGGCGGATAGACAGACACGTATTCTCTTCCACTCCACCCCAAAGGTTTAAGATTATCCATAGCTATGTAACCCGCTGGGGTTATTCATTTGAAATGGACATACAAATTAAAACTATAGGCGTTGACTCCGTGGGTACTCCGGGGCTGGAGCACCCACGGGGAAAAATTAGTGGGTGCTCTGCACCCACTGGCAGCCAAGCTCCCCTCCCCTCCGCCCCCGAGTGCACCGCGTCCCCTCCTCTGCCTACCTCCCAGTGCTTCCCCAGTTGTTTGGCAACATTAGCATGCTCCGGTAGGGAGGGGGAGGAGCAGGAACATGGTGTGCTCAGGGGAGGAGGTGGGGCCAGGGCAGGGATTTGGAATAGGGACAGGGAAGGGGGTGGATTTGGGGAGTTTGGGGAAGGGGTTGGAATGGGGGCAGGGCCTCATGGAAGGGGTGGAGTGGGGGCAGGGCCAGGGGCAGGAGTGAGGGGTCAAGCACCCACAGGAAAGCGGGGAAGTTAGCACCTATGATTAAAACAATCTCACAGGAGAGGACTGCACTCTGCCAGACGGCTATTTGTGTTTATGGGAGCTCCCTGTACTGCCTTGCACTATCACTCCTCCCGGATCTGTTCTAGAGCACCAGAGGGGCAGTACTCCTGCCTCTCCGGCGCCCGGACCACGTTCTCCAGCCAGAGGATCGGATTGCAGTGGATGTACTTTGGCTTTGGTGGTAGAAGATCAGGGCCTCAGAATTTCAGAGATGAACAAACCTCTCCAAAGAGGTGGGCTGCAAATGTCCCCCATCCACAAGCAGAGCGGCTCCAGGCTGAGATTTTCGCAAAGTGGCTAGTGATTGTGAGGCCTGGATGTTGGGGTGCTCAGCTGGAGACAGCTGAAGGGGCAGGAAGTGCCTAGCATCTGCCCTTTGGAAATCAGACTCCTTCAAAGAGTCTCAGGTTGAGCACCCAAAATCACGAGTCACTTTTTAATTCCTGGTGTCTCGTTTTCCTTAGGATGAAGTTTCCCTTTTTAAAGATCGGTCCTTGCGTCAGCCAGGCCCAGCGGCTCAGAGCACCTGTGAGGCGCTTACCTGTGTTTCTTAATTAAGACGCACTCTCCTCCGTCTTGAGGGTCTAGGTTGTAGATGTAAAGGTGTCCGTCTGATGTTGTAACTAAGAGTCGTGGCAGCTTCTGAATCCTAATAAGAAACGAAGTGATGGATCTCTGTGCTAGCAGGGCACTGTGGGAGGAATGCGGAGCTGGGCGGCTCCACCAGGGGCGCTTGCCTGCCCTTCAAGTGGTAGCACATGGAATTACAGCCATGGCCAGGGTCTGACTGCTATCCTCACATACATACCTCGCACATTCCCGCTGCCCTAGATCCCCCATGATGGGCAGTGCACACCCTGCACTGGAGCAGAGAGACAAGGAGCTAAAGCCCTGCAAGTGAGGCCAGGCATGGGGCGTGCCCGACCCCATCCAACCCGGGTTGCCTGTAGTGTAGACATAGCCTTAAAGGGTCCACACAAGGGTTTGCACTGGTTTAACTAACCAATGCAGATAGGTAAGTAGACAAGACCTAAGCGATCACCCAAAGTTAAGGAAGGGCTGTGCAGATGACCTAATCTGTACCTCCACCTTTGCCTGCCATATCCCTTGAGCGGACTGTCGTAGGTAACCTATGTGCAGTAAATGCACCTTCAACAAGCTAATACACCCCCCCTTCTCTGCCTGTGCCACATCAGGAAACAACCCAGTTGTGTTGTGTGTCTGTAGCACCCTTTGCCAGCTGATGGGGTGACGAGAATGCAGATGTTCCAACGTACGTGGAGAGCGTGCAGATGTTCCGTTGTCCAGAGAAATTCAAGCGCACAGTGGCAAAGGCTCGGTCCTGGTTCATCATGTCCGACACTTGAGCAGGGAGGTAGTTGGTAGCAGCCATAAACATCTTTCCCATGTAACCACTCCAGGTGGGAGGCTCTTCTGGACGGCTGGGAATAATCAAACACCAGTCACTGAGGCTATGTGCAGTAGCTACCACAACTAGCATCAACAAAACAACAGAGACCAGAGCTAGTTAAAATGTACATACAAATTAAAACAACCCTACAGGCATCTTCCTTTTGCCAGTTGAATCACAGGAGTTCCCTCAACAGTCTTTGCATAACCCCCCTTACCCAATACCCATGACTTGCTTGCACCAAGAGAAAAATGTCCTGCTGGTAACTTGTGCAAACCCTCCACCCCCCATTCCCGCCAGAGAATGACTTGCAGGATTGGAGTGTTAGATATGGCCAGTAAAATGGAACCTGCTTTAATGCAGGCTTGCTAAAGCGTAATTCAAATGGACCAGCCCAGACAGGAAATCTACTCCCCCACCTTCGCTCCAGGGAGGATCATGGGAAAAAATTAACACTTTACTCGCCTGTCCAAAAACCAAAACAAGTTACTTTCCATGGGCGGCGGGTGACCTGGCCATTGGGGGAGGCTAGTCCTCAGCCCCTCCCCTTGTGTCCAAGGCCCCGTCCCTCCCTCTCCCCTTCTGCCCCTGCAGGAGCCTAGAGCACCCCCACCGCAGTCCCAGTTCCAGCCCCAGCGCTGGGTGGCACGGTCACAGTGCCCCCAGCCTCGGTGCCAGGCAGACAGCGCTGCCCCAGCACCAGCTGCCAAGCCCCTGCGGGAGGCAGGCCAGCCAGCCCCAGCCCCGGCCCCAGCCCGCCTGGGCCAAGGCAGAGCACCAGGAACTGCAGGGGGGGGGGGGGCTGTAGCGTGGGCAGGTCATGCCAGGCTGTTTGTGGGGGCACAGCCTCCCCCAGTCTATGATACTCACCGCCCATGTTACTTTCCCTGCGTGAGTAGAGTTTTGCAAGGTTCACTTGAACAGGGGCACTTAGAACCAAGGGCCGGTGAGGCTTTAGGGGCATGCAAAGGGGCCAGTTAGCCTGGCTAGCTCAATTCTGGCCTGTTGTAAGTGGGTGCAACTCCTATTGACTTCAGGGGGATTCCAGTGCTCATTACTAGCCTTGAATATGGTCTGTTCTAGATGACTGGATTTGGAAGCTACCTCTTCTATAGCTATTTTCACCAGTAGATCTCCAAGTGCTTTACAGACAGTACAGCATTTACAGGTATCATTAGCTCCTGTATACAGAGGGGGAAACCGAGGCACAGAGCGACGACGTGATTTGCCCAAGGTCACCCAGCAGGCCAGTGGCAGTGCTAGGAACAGAACCCCAAGTCACCTGAGTCCCAAACCAGTGCTCTGTCCAGTAGGCTACACTGCCCCTCCACAGCTTGATTTAAAACTGCACTGGTCCCATCAGATCTGCATGGGGAATGTGTCTCCAAGGACGGTCCTCCTGCTGGCGGGCAATGCCAGGCAGAGAGCACTATGGAGCCCGCAATGTGAGAACCCCTACCCTTATGGCAACATGCAGACAGCCTGTTGTATGGCAGGGAAGCTGTCCTCACACCGTGCTGGTCTGTACAGACAGCTTCTATGGGAACTGCGACACCAAGCCCTCTCTGCAGACCGCAGGGGAAAGGCCTCATTTGCAACCTCTGCCCTGAAGGCCGCCTCAGAGCAGATCCTCGGCGACGGATTAGCAGTGTTTTTCTATTCAGATTTAAACGTTCCCCTTGCTGGGGCCGAGGCTTGCAGCCAACGTGTTCCTGCAGTGGATTCATCTAGAGTACCAGCTGGGGCAGCAAGTTGTAACAAGAAGTGCCCACAGGTGGTGGAAATGCTTCCAGCAGGCAAACTCCATGAACTTGATGCCCAGCTAATCGCTTTGCTGCCTGTGGTGGGACCCTTCTCCCTGCGTCCAGCCACAAGCACAGAGCAGCTCCTTAGCAACGCTGCTTGGATTTGCCATAGCAACTTCGACGTCAGCAGCATCCTGCCGAGAGGGGGGGACCTTGCTGGATACGGCCAGACACTGGCAGGGAGGGCGGGAAGCTAGAGGTGAGCCTGGGGTGCTGACATCACTTGCCAGCCAAAGGCAGGAGAGAGCAGAGAGCTCTTCCAAGCAGCAAGTCCCTCAGACTATTAAGCCAAAAGGGCAGTTTGCTGCCAGTGTCACGGAAGGAAAAGCACGAGGCATGCTAACAGTAACGTGTGCTCGTTCCCCTCCGGGGCACGTGGCTTAGCTCAGAGCCTCTCACCTGTCAGTGGTATGTTCCAGTTTAAAGATGTGCACGGTCTCGGTGTTACTCGAAGCACACAGGAACTGGGAGTCCATACTGAACACGAGAGAGCTGATGTTCACGTACCTAGGGCAGAGAAAACAAAGGGCCCGTCACTGAATGGCGCACAACCAAAAGGGACACACCGCAGCAGCCACACCCGGCCATCTGTAAATCCTCTCCACTGACGGAAGAAGACCCAGAGACTGGCGATCTGGTGAGACATTTTGCCCAAGTAGGCCCTGGCTATGCTGCCAGGGAAGCCCCGTTAGCAATGTTTTAGCACGAACCATGATTTTGGCTGGTTGGGCTAAACACAACCCTAGAGGGGAGACGTGGCCTTGCCCCGTTACTAGGGCAGGAGCAGCAGAAGCTCCCTAAAAGTGAGGGGGCCACTGGCACCTGAACCGCGGCCCCGCCCCCTGGGCTGCCCCTTCCCGAGGCCCCCCCCCCCCCCTGCCCCCCCCCCCCCCCAACCCCCCTTTCCCCCCCACTCGCTTCTCCCCACCCTCTCTCTCCCGTCGCTCGCCCTTACAGCCAGTAAAAAGCGATGAAGCCATGGCCGCCTGCCCTCCCCTGTTCCGGCGCCCCGTACTAGGGTTACGGAGGAGCGGCATGGCACCTCTCTGGAAACTGCCAAGAGTGACGGGGCTACGTTGGCTCATCTCCCAGCCACACAACACCAGATGACGGAAGGCAAGAGGTGGGACAGTCTTGTGGCATGAGGTGGTGCTGTCATGGGGGAGGCAAAGAGTGCTCAGAGCTGCTCTATTTACTGCCCAGAGGAAAGGGGATGCCCCTTGCTTTCACCAGCGATTTCTGAGGCCTGGTCTATGCAGATTTTGTACCAGCAGAACTATACTGGTCAGGGTACAAATATAGTTATCCTGGTACAATCCCTCGTATGGATGCAGTTATCCCCAGATAAAGAGGCCTTACAGCTGTAGAGCTTATTCTTCTTTCCATACACGAATGAACTATGCTGGTATAGTTAAGCAGTAGGACTTTCTCGTGTCAGCAAGGCCTTAATAGTGGAGAAGAATCCAAAGACGTGATTCAAACTTCTTCTGAGCCCGGCATTGGATGATTCAGATGCACGTTAGTGTCCTCCCCTCTGCTAGCTCTACAGGGCTGATTTCCTGGTGCCTTACAGGGCAAGTCTATGCTACAAAATTAAGCTGACCCAAGTTACGTTGACGTACAGCCACCGCAGTAATTAAATCGCTTTGCTCCTTGTGTCGGCGGTGCACGTCCTCGCCATGAACGCTTGCACCAATTTAACTGTCAGTGTGCGGCATTGTGGGACAGCTTCTGAAAGTCAATGTAAGCAGCTCAGTGTCTACACTGACACTGCGTCACCCTAACTACATTGACCTAAGCGCTACGCCTCTCGTGGAGATGGAGTTAAGTAAGTGGAGTGAGCGAGTTACACCAGCGGGAGCTACATTTTAGTGTGGACGCTTACAGAGTTAGGTCAAGGTAAGCTGCCTTATCCTGACCTACCTGTAGCCTAGACCAGGGCACTGTCATTTACCTCTAGACAATGTGGGCATAAAACCCAACCGAATCAGAATGGGTAGCTTTTTAGCACCCGCTTAGCCCAGGCAAAGTGAGAATCAGATCTCTGTAGAATGGTATAACTATTGTAACTTCATTTCTCAGGGCTAGTCTACACTACCCGCCCGGATCGGTGGGTAGAAATCGATCTCTCGGGGATCAATTTATCGTGTCTCATCTAGACGGATAAATCGATCCCCGAATCGACGCGTGTACTCCACCAGCGCAGGTAGGAGTAAGCACTGTCGACGGGGGAGCTGCGGCGGTCGATTTGCCGCCGTCCTCACAGCGGGGTAAGTCGAATAGGATATGTCGAATTCGGCTACGCTATTCGCGTAGCTGAATTTGTGTATCTTAAATCGACCCCCCCCCCAGTGTAGACCTAGCCTTAGAGTGGAAATGCAATTTTCTTTGTATAATCTCCACTTGAAAGGAAAGGTGAGAGTCAATGTGTCCAATTTGCCTCCAATCTCTGGAATCACCCAGTTCTGCAAGCAACTGAACTGTGTCACTCAGCTCGCCAGAGGCAAAATGTGGGAGCTACACAGCACTATCACGTTCCTATAGAAGGACAGTAACATATGCCGAAGCTGCCAAGGTCCTACATGGTCAAGAATGTCTGCAGTGAGAATGTATTTAACGTGCTGTTACTTGATCCCTTTGCATACTTGTCAACAATTTTAAGGAGTGAACCGACCTCTTCATTCCTCTTCTGAATTCGTAGAGTTTTTGCCCATCAGGTACGGAAAATACACGAATGACAGTGCCCTGTAAAAATGCAGGATAAAGGTCATGCAGAAAGCAGGGCGAACAGAAACATGCCTCTTCCTCAATGCTTTCTCTGGGGAGTTCAGAACATGCAAACGCCATTTCCACCTTCCCACCCAAGGATCGGTGCAAAGCAAAAAATCAAATCTCTTCCTCACAACTGCGTTTCTTTCATTTGTTCTCCCCCAGCTCCCTTCCTCCCCTCAATCAATACTAGAGCTTCACTGTCACAAAACAGAGAAAGATACCACTTCCCATAGAACAAACAATCTAATCCAAATACTGGATTGCTCTGCGGATCTTCCGCAAACCTGCAAACCCACAAGCATTAAGGAGAGTGTTCACAGCGGGCTTTTCACTCACTTTTTCTGAAGCGCTTGCTAACTTCGATCCTGTGGAGTTGAAGGTTATTGCAGCGAGGGGCCCATCGTGGGCAGGAATTGTGCAGACTGTTCTCTGTTGGTAAAAAGGTAACAGGAGTGTAAACCAAAGTGCGAAGCTCCCGTCTGCTATCTGGTGGCACATTCCATACCCAATTACACTTGATTCGTAGAGGTCCCTTAAGTGCCTTTTGAGCTTAGTGCTAAATCCAGGAGGTATCTCATGATTCCTTCCACCTCACCCCCAGTTCTCCTCCTACCACAGCCACCATGTTACAAAAGCAAGTTTGGGCCTGATTCCAAGTAGTGCCAACTTGGAATTACAATTCCTCTGGCAGTTATGGGTGCTTAGCACATCTCAAAATCAGGCCACAATGTAGTGATTGCCCTCCTACCCTTCTCCTTTGATGCTTGGCACCTGCCTGGGCAAAAGCAGCCCTGAACTCTGGGGACAGTTCATTCTCTGCAGAACTTTTAATATTACAAGACAATACCGATTCCTGGGATTTTACCCCCAAGGAAACCCTGGCAAGGGAGGACCGGGGACTTGCTAATAATTCTCACTATACGCCACTCACCGAGCAGCTTAAGTTGCTCACTGGCTCTTCTCTATCTGCCCTCTAGCTCCTTTCATGATGACACATTTCTCCCGGGTCACTACATTCAGGAGGTTCACGAAGGATGCTCTCCTTACCAAGGCACTAGTCCATGAATATACAGATCTTAAATTCAGTACTTTTGCTCTGGGCACGTGTCAGATAATTAGTTTAACTACGTGCCGTGTCCGGATGAGCAGGCGTGGAGCAGACCCCAAAGCTTAGTGGTCGATTTCTGTGCAGTATGGTTATGTGGCCTTTCTTTTCTCTCGCTCTCTCTCTTTTAATAAAAGAGCTCAGCTGGGCATTTCTGTAGCGGTCTTTGTTTATCAACACAGATTATTTTCTGTCCATGGCAGTATCCACATGTCTATGCCCTGAAACCCTCTAGTCACTTCACACCTACCAAATTATTTCCGTCGTAAAACACAATCTCCCCAATAGTCGCGCTGCCAGGGTACGCCAAGTAGGAGTTGGAATGATTGATAGAAAGTGCACATAAACCTAGCAAGGCATGAAGGCAAAGAAAAATGCTGTCAGGTATAGAGTGAGCACACACAATAAAAATGGAATGGTTACAGTCTGCAACAGAAACGCTGGATTTTCAAGCTCCATTGTTTCAGGGGAGGAGTGTCCAGTCACACGCAACATATGGGCTTTCCTAAGAGTGGGCTGGAAATCACTAGGAAATTCCTTGACTCTGGTGACACCTACTGGCACGCGACGGTAGGGCTGATAACCCTCCAAGATGCTTTTAAAGGATTCTTTCTTAGAGGTCAATATTGGGTCCAGTTTCTCCCCCTTCATCTGAATGACTACCCTTGGGAATGGAGAGAATAAATCACTTGCAACATTTCAAAGGGCTCTCTCTAGCTACGTCCTTATCTCTCACAACCACTAATGGGTTTTAGTCTCACCACAGCCCTGAGCAATAGAGAAGCAGCATCCCCTTTTTACAGATGGGGCATAGGGTAACTAAGTGAATTGCCCCAACGCACATGGGAAGTCTGTCGCTGAGCTGGCAACTGAATCTAGATCTTGAGTCCCAATCTAGTGCCCCATCCACTTGACCATCTTTCCTACCCTCATGTGAGTTTCAGGGGGAGCTGAAGTAACAGGTCTTCATTTCCCTTTTGGGTGCCTACGAGCCTGTTCTCAGGGCTGGCTGCAGTGCTTGCAGGACCTTGTGCAGAGTACGCCACATGGCATGCCAGCCCATCTCACGTGCCACCTCTTGGGGGAGTGTCTGTCTGCAGGACAGGAGCCCAGACGCTTATCAGATGGTAACAGGGTTCATTCTAGGATACTGCACGCTCGGCCTATGGCCCATCCCAGCCTGCTCTGCCCATGTACTGAAATGAACCTCGGTTCTTTCCAGAACCAATGCTGTCACCCTCAAACACACACTGCAGCTGCTGTTAGAACGTAGGGGACTGCTGGCCTTGCAAGAACATGGATTTCTGATTTAGTGGGTTTGTAAAACCTAACGGAGCACTGCTAGGAAGGTGCCACATGTGGGGGGACCCTGTGGAGTTAGAGGCTATTTGAGATCCGGCCAGCTTGTGTGCTCAGCTCTCCAAACAGGAAATGCACCTCCCCCACACACACACTTCATGGGGCCGGTCATGCCAGGATACTGCCTTGGCAAATGCCCAACAGCAGTGCAGAATTAGTTCCAGCTAGTGTTTCAGATCATTGTTTATAACTGAAAAAAAGCCCCGGCACTACAGCAGCATCCAATAACCTGAGATATCCCTTTATCGATCTAGGGTATTTATACAGTGCTAGTCACTGCTCTGCCTTGGACTGAGGTGAGCTGCAGCCATACAAACTTGGCAGCAGTGGGAAAAGCATTTAAAGTAATACAAGGCAGCTGATAAAGCCTGAACAGTGTGATTTTGGGGGGGTAAGAGGGGAGGAAATGAGATCAAGGATACACCAGAGACTTTTTAATAATAAATGCAGATAAAAGGCCAAAGAGACAAGGAACGAGTTCCCTCAAAAGGAAGGCCTTGGCTATCGGTCATTACCGTTTAAAGGCAACCACGGAGAATGTTCAGTGTAACCGTTTCCTGTCAGGCTGGAGATGACACAGGATCTAGAGAATTTTCAAGCTTAAGAAGCGGAGTTCTGAGTCAATCGTGCCCCGCTACAGGCCTGTCTGGCAGACTCAAACAGGAAACCAGGCCAGGGAAAGGTAAGAATACAAATATACAGAGCTGACCTCTTTAAGGCACAAAGAGCAGCCCAGCCACCGAGGTAGATGTGCAACTTGTCCGATTTCTCCTTCCTACGGTGCAGAGTATTCACACTACACAGTGAAGGGCTCCGAAACTAAGCAAACATGGGCCCAGAATCTGGGTGCCACTCAGCATGGGCAGACGTGGCTAGCTCCTTGCTACCTCAGGGACTGTCAGAATCCAGGGATCCGTCCAGTCCTTAGCATAACTGAGCAGGCTGAAGGTGCGCAAAGGGACTGCAGGAGTCAGGGGAAGACTAGTTTGACTTAAGTTGAAATTGAACTGTGCTGTTAGTTTCATAAACCAGAACCCATGAAGGGGTGTTATTTGATACAGGAGAGCCTTGATGCAATTACTGGATCCACAAGGGGGAAATTGAAGCAGAGGCCAGGCCTGATGCTACAGTCCCTGAGAGAGAGGAGGGAAACAAAAATCAGAGATGGGCTGAGTTCAAGTCTCCAGGCAATATGGCTCTTCCCGGCCCAGGGAAAGTTCAGCAAGAGAACAGCCTGTTGGAAGAGGCTTCCTTGTGAGAGCAGAATGTCCTGCCAGGGTCAATGTACTGCAGCCATCCCACAGCTGAGCAACTGACATCATTGGTAAAAATGCAATTGCCCTAATTACAACTCCCCACGGACACGATCTCGTAGCCTTCGAATGGATCTGAGCACCGTGAACTTCCTGCCCCGGCCCAGATTCACTCGGGGGCTTTGGGGGACTCGTTAACCTTCCTGCCCCAGTTTACCCCGTCTGCAGAATAGGGCTGTATTCCCTCTCCTCCCTCGCAGTGGTGGCCAGAGGACTTGTTAGCAGCCTGTAAAGCTCTTGGGAGATGGAGATCACTCAGTGTGCTAAGTCCTGTTAGCACTCCAATGACCAAGGGTGGCTCCCTCGGGCACATGAAAACCACTGTCAGACTCACCCTCGCTGGGCATTTACCTGTGCTGAGGAAGCTGCCAAAACGTTACTGAGAAGGCAGCACTAATCAGATGCAACCTTCCTCTCTGTGGAACTACGGCAGGAAACGTTGTTTCCCCAACACTTGGTTGCAGTGAGTTTGTGGAGAGAGTTATTGAGAGCATTTCCCCTCCAGCTCAAGGACACTGGCTATATATGGTTTGCTGTATGCGGCAAACCCCCTCTTGATGCCTTCATCAATATACTGACTGACTAATCCATGTTATCATCACGTGCTGTCGCTTTTGAAACACGACGATGACCCTTTCCGGCTACTAGAGAGCAGCAGCAGCATGCCTGGGTGTTTGTGTCCCTTGGGGGATTTTTTTTTTTTAATATCATTAAATTATATGTGAATCTTTAGTATGTTTAATCCTCAGCAAGAGACCATCTGTGAAGAGACGGAAGTAGGTCACTCTGGAGGGCCAGGCGCTGTGTCCCCGGAAAGCCAAGGAGCTCGGCATTTGTTCCATGGAGATGAATTGCATCAGTGACTCGACAATGAGAGATGCCACAATCCTTCACTGTGACATCGGAACAGTGTACAGAGGTACCCACCTTAAGCAGCCCCTGCAGACTACCCTCCCACCACCAAAATAAATCGTTGGCTACTGGATGTAGAGCTGGATTTCCCCTAAGGAGGACAGGAGGGGATTCAGCTGAGGGAAGCTAGGTGGGTTCTGCTGCTGCCTACCCTCCCTTGAGGTTGCCACGGGCAAGGAACGGCATTAAGTTGGGGCCAGACTCCACGGGAGCTCTTCTGGCAGACGCTGCTCAGAGAGATGAATTGAATTAGTGCAGTACCTAGGCATCCTGGCCACACCCCACTCCCCGCCCAGCACTGTACACTTTTGGGGCTGGCCCCATGCAGGTCCCTGGCAGAGGAGTAGTTGCAAGGATTTTCCACCACGGTAAACACCTCTCGGGCTGCCACAGGCCTCTGTTAGGGTCTACACTGGCCTGGAGAGAATCTGGGCCATGATTCTCCATCTATAATCAAGTGTCAAGCTACAAGACCCCGTGTGGAGATGCAGAGCTATTCTGCTGAGTCACCCTGGCAGCAAAAGCAACTGGGTCTCATTTGCACAGGAACACAAAAGGCTGGGAGCATCTCTGAAGTAAGACAGCTAGAAGAAAGAGCAGGGAGTCCTGAAGGGAGAAATTCTAATCTTCCCATTCAGGAAGGATCTCATAGGGTGAAGTCTAAGTATGGTCCTGCCTTAAGACTTTGTTACTTTATCTAAAAATAAAGGCAAATTCCAGAAAGGTTAAGATGTGGGAGAGGAGAGCATCAAGGCCACCTGATTGTATGGCTGAATTAAATTATACTGGGAATTTTAGAGATACTTTTAAGTGGTTGCTTGAGACAGAACGTTATCTGCTTGAGGTCAGCTATGGAAGAGATTTTGGTGTAGGCTGGATCCTGGGGTTAGAGCAGTTAGACGTGTCAGTTATACATGCATCCTGGATGCTGTACCTCCAAGGTCCTCAGCTAAACACCTAATACTCAGAGAACAAAATCCCTTTCCTTTTACCAAAACAACAAAGAGTCTGGTGGCACCTTAAAGACTAACAGATTTATTTGGATGCATCCGAAGAAGTGAGGTTTTTACTCACGAAAGCTTATGCCCAAATAAATCTGTTAGTCTTTAAGGTGCCACCAGACTCTTTGTTGTTTTGGTAAAAGGAAAGGGATTTTGTTCTCTGAGTATTAGGTGTTTAGCTGAGGACCTTGGAGGTACAGCATCCAGGATGCATGTATAACTGACACGTCTAACTGCTCTAACCCCAGGAT